>NW_008824900.1:8083217-8115327 GCF_000699105.1 Pygoscelis adeliae | reverse complement strand
CGACGGCGGGCGATTGCAGATCCTGTCCTCCGCCCAGCGATTTCTTTACATCCCCCTTTCAGCCCTTAATGGGCTCTGTTGTCCTCCTCTTACCACGTTTCCTTCACCCTGTCGACACCTTTTTGGTTTCAAGCAGCCCAGAAAAAGCAACAAGCTGCAGGGAATTGAGAAAAAGAACAAGCAAACGAAGAGCCTGGTCAGACTGTCCCAAGGGTTAAAAAACCCTCCCAAGGTACCAAATATAGTGATAATAGCCATTTCCTCTTAACTCCCAGAGTTCTGGCCGCTTTCCTGATTTCTGTGTTCCTGACTTTCAACTGTCCCCCAAGCACCACTGCTGATAGGTGCTACCCAGCTGCGGCAGGCAGCCCCGACCCTTACCTGTCATTGAATGAATAGCCCTGGACCCCAAACCAGACCAAAAAGGGAGCAGAAACAGGTATATATTGATCTAAACTCCAGGCCCCAATGCACTTGTCATTTTCTCGGAAGGATGAGAAAATCCCAGCAACTACAGCTCCGCTCAGAGAGGTCCCCGTCACCTACTTACCTGCTACTTACAGACTGGCACTCTGCAGAAGGTTTGCTGACCCCAAATACTAGCGGAGATTTAATGACACCATCCAGCTGACCTTTCCGATATACCTGGGGGATGCTGGTGTTCTGCCCTTGACGGTTCTCCTCACAGAAACGTCTCGGTTGCTTTATAGGAGACAGCAATAAATTCAGTGACGTACTCAGCATGTACAGATCCTGAACCAAGTGTAATTTTACTGACATGCATGAAGTTACATCAGAATTGATTCACCCCAGTAAGTTAGACTTTAGCTCACTGTCTGCATCCCTGTTGCCCTTCAAAAGAGTGTGCAGAGTCAGCCCACAAGGACAGATTCATTGCTCGCTCAAACTCAAGCCCCAAAATGTGCTCCCGCAGTCAGGCAGAGCAGGCCCACATGCCCAAGTTCACCTGGTGCCTTGGGAGGTTGTAAATACTGTGATGAGGGGCTCAACACACTACCATGGCATGCCCAGACAGGCTAGGCAAAGCCTCCAGCCTGACACAGAAAGGCAGGAAGTGCATTTCAGCTATTCCTGAATATGAGCTGTAAAGAAATAGCCTCTGGATTAGATCTGGAGCTCTTATATCACGTAGAGTAGGAATTACTGACCCAAAGGATCCAAATAATTTTGGTGGAAATCTTCCTGAGAATCACTGATTTTTTTTTTAATTTTTTTTTTAAAAGGAGGAGGGAGATTGACTTTCCAGAAGTTATTTTTTTGTTGACGGTGAGGCAGTGTGCCCTTGGCTTCTTGTGATCAGTGGGACATTCAGCAGTAGGCACTCTCTTTGAGTTTCATCGATATTTTCAAGTGTAGGAGAGAACTTAACTCCTTTCGAGTACCACTCAGACAAAGATGAAAAGCTTGTGAGGGTGCCAATTATATAACCTGACTGAGCTGCCTTGCCAGTGAATTTTTTGAGCGTCGCAGGATGCATTCTGGCTTCACAGGATGGAAATTCAGCTTTTATTCAAGTAGTTTGGTGACTTCACTGTTTAATCCATGTAGCCACTGTGATCAGTCAGAAGCAATAACTGAAAGGCAGGTTGCTCAAATTAATTCTACCAGGATTTTACTGTGTTGACTATTCTGTATCTCTTGGGTAGGATGCCAGCGAGACCATTTCAAGACAAGAGTTGATGCATGCTGCATTGGAAGCGACATAAGCTTACACCATATGACAGAGCCCAAAGCTGAGATATTGGACAGGCCCCAAGTAGGTTCCCACAGTGCAGTGGGCACGCCAGATCTGGCCTGGAAGTTTCATAGCCACACTCATGCTGAATTACATCCAGATCAGTAAAACCTGTCTCCTGGCTTATTATTGTGGGCCCTGTACCAAGTCATATACAGCCATACTGTTTCCCAGCCTAAAATGGCTTGTGTGCAGCTGACTGTGTCACTCGGAGACAGCATTTCTCCTCTCCCTAATCTATGGATACATGGACTGTATTAGAGTGCCTGAGATTGCCAGGCCTTTGGGACAGGGACAGTCCTTTGCTTACAGGTCTGGGTGATGCCTTCCATCTTGTGGTCTCACTCTTGAACACAAATGCACAAGGCGTCCTGCAGTTTGAGTAATGACAGCTCCTACTTCTGTAGCAGGAGGGCAGAGCAATAAAACTCTTACAGAAACTGAAAGAGAGAAAAGCTATCAGCAAAATGTATCCAAAGGAAAACCAATGCTGAGCTTATTAGCCAAGTTGCATGCAAGCTTAAAAATGTATTAGTCTAGACCTGGAAATTTATGTTCAAAGCTATGAATTCAGAGTTAATTTATTATGCAGTAGATTTCCAGCTCCACTGAGCTTAATGGGATTCGTTATTCTGTTAAATGGGCTTTTCCCTCAGAGCACCTTGTCTCATTAGACCATTTAACAGAGGTTTGGGCGAATGAGGTGTGTAAACACAACACAGCCACACCAGCTGCCCCTTTGTTTTGCACACTGAAGTGCTAATTCCTCTTACAGACTGTGAGTGCACATGTACTGCACTCCATGCACGAGGGCATGCATGTACTGTGGTCGTGGAGGCAAGAGGAGGTAGTGGGATTCTCTTTGCTGAAAGCCAAAGAGAAACTGCAGGGAATTTCACAGATCCCTTGAGAGAAGGTTTTGACTTGCTAATGGTCTCCAGTGTGTTTAGAGTTCAAAATTGGAACTATTTTCCTTTCACTAACAGCGTCGACAACAGGTTCTCCAGGACCATCACAGATGTATCCAGAACTGTCTATAACTAATAACACTTTGATTCGTAGCAGGACTAAGTGGACCTGACAAAATCAAGGCCCCCAGATTCTATCTGTTTCCTGTAAAGTGTCTAAAACCTAAGTGTCAACACAGAAAAAAACCACAAGGAAGGCGAAAGATCAAGCTCCATTTCATGGAAGTGAAACCAAGGCATGAAAGCAGCATGTGACCCTGGCGACAAACCCAGGAGTGAACCCGAACCTTGCTTGTCCATTCAACACCCGAATGAAACTCCTTTTCCGATGGTCCTCACAGGGTCCTACCCCAGTGTGCCCAAACTACATGCTGTTCTTCTCAATGTCCATCTCTCTGATGAGAAAAGAGATCCTTCCACTCCAAGGCTAATCAGAACATTGGTTTTCTGTCAACTTAGTTTTTTAAAATGAGACTTCCTTGCCATTCTGACCAGCAAGTTGAGGGTAAAGGCTATTACCCTGAGTCAAGCAATGCATCCATTAAGGAGATATTTTGCACCTTTTCATGATACAATCTTATACTACACAACTGACTGATCTCCATATTCCCACTGTTTACAATCATTTAACTCTCATATATATGTTTCCCAAGGAAAACTTAAAAGCAATTTCAGCAGCTATTAGGCATTGTCAGCAAAACTCCATTTATGGTGAAGAACAGAATAAACCCCACAAAACTGTCAAGGAAAACAAGAAAGTCAGTGTCTAAATTCCTGACAGCATCAGTAACAACAAATCTAGTGTGAAATGGCATGAGTTTTCCCCAGATATCCATTTTGTAACTTGTATAGAATAGAAATCTTGTTGAAAATAAAATTAATGTACAGAACAAAGACTGAACAAATTAATAAAAGCTGTGGGACTTGAAAAGAAATGGTTTCTTTCTCTGCTGCTTTCATTTGTGTGTGTATTCATGACTGCGCGTAAATCTAAATACATTCCCAAGCCTCAGGGCAATGTTGATTCAGAAACGCAGAACAAAAATTAAAGAATCAATGACCTGTTGAAATAAATGGCAAAACTCCCTTGATTTCAGCAGAGACAGAATATTGCCCCAGATATTTGGGCCAAACTTATCAGCAGTCAGAAGGTAGTAAAATTGACCTTTGAAATCCAGTGAAAGGGAGGAGAAAAACGGTCTTTGGATTGTCCATCTGTTCTGTAAAATTTTCCTGAAAATGTATCAGACAATGCTCAAAACTTGCTTCCCTACCCCGACCTCGTCATAATCTGGTGACCCCTCTTTCTCCACTACCTCAGAGGTAGTGTAAGCTCCTTAAGTTGATGTGTCAGTCTGGAGTTAGGTGGGGTAGATGCACACCTTCGTGCGAGACAGGCCAGATCAGAATTTACTTTCAAGATGTGACAGATGACTTCACACTTACTTTGCATTAGGAGTGTGCAGTGGTGGGATCAGTGCAGACTAGCTCATGTGGTATACTTCATGGCACCATGTACTGCTTACCCACTTCCATGTGGAGACAAGCCTATGCTGGTTACCGTGACTCCATCCCCGAAGTTTCTCATCTTCTCACACTTACCCTTGCAGCTGCCATCCTGAGATATAGAGAACCACCATCTCGCATTTCCAGATGGAGGCACTGAGAAAATGAGGGACCATAACTCAACCTCTTTAATGTATTTAAACTGGTTTCAGAGCCTGAGTTACAGAGAACATAGATGTCATGAAGTGTGCAATGAAGCCTGCCAAGATATCTGTTGATCTCCCTTGGTGGCCCACCAACGCCTGCATGACAATGGTGTCCTTGCAATTTCTGTCACTGTAGCTGCTCTGGACCACGCACTGAAAAACAATCTGGATGTCATCAGCAGCTCCCTCGGAGACCAAGAAGCCTGGACAATCTCATTGATGTCGCCTGTGCATATTGTTAAAGGATTGTGTTTGGAAGATGGCCTCAGAGGTCTCAGTCACTGCCTTGACTCTAAGGACTTGACCACCCCAAGCAACCTAACCACAGACTGCCTGGGGTGGGAGGCTGCGAGGCTGTGTAGGGACAGCCATTCTCTTGAACCTGGGTATGGGTTCCTGAAGTGTCCTGTGAGGATGGCGATGGCGTGGTGTCCTGGTTTTGGCTTCTCACCCCACCCCACCAGCAAGTGCTGGGGGCGCACAAGAAGTTCAGAGGGGACACAGCCGGGACAGCTGACCCCAACTGACCAAAGGGATATTCCACACCATATGACGTCATGCTCAGCATATAAAGCTGGGGGAAGAAGAAGGAAGGGGGGGGGACATTTGGAGTGATGGCATTTGTCTCTCCAAGTAACCGTTACGTGTGAGGGAGCCCTGCTTTCCTGGGGATGGCTGAGCACCTGCCTGCCGATGGGAAGGAGTGAATTAATTCCTTGTTTTGCTTTGCTTGTGTGCGCGGCCTTTGCTTTACCTATTAAACTGTCTTTATCTCAACCCACGAGTTTTCTCATTTTTACTCTCCTGATTCTCTCCCCCACCCCACCGGGGCGGATGAGCGAGTGGCTGTATGGTGCTTTGTTGCTGGCTGGGGTTAAACCACGACACATGGCATCAGTTTCCCACAGACCCTATATCATGCCCTTGCTTTTCTAGAAGTTTTGCACCCACTGCTGGTGGTCCAGTGGTCCCCAGCCAAGCTTCTCTACTGCACCCAGACCCTCTGGCTGACTGGGGCAGAGTGGCTGTAGCAGCACAGCATAGCAAAAGGCTACTCCGTCTCTGCTGCATCCAGGAAAACGAGATGCAGTAGGACAGGCACCAGCTCGTTCCAGAAGGCTGCCTGATCCTACAAATGAACCTTCTTTCTATTGGCATGATCCCAGCTCTTCTCTCTCCTAGTTACTGTGATACAAAGCAGCAGTAACATCCAACAGCCACCAGACACGTAGGATTTAATGCCGCCATTATAACAACAACAGTCTTCAGGCAGAGTGGAAGTCAGAACAAAGCCCCAGCTTAAGGTGGAATGATGCGTGCCTGGGACAACCTCTACTGCTCTAATTTTTCTGGTATTTATGTTTCATTAGCTAGTGGTTCAGAATGTCTCTGGGAGTAAATCCCTCCTGGACAAGTCCCAAGGTCACTTCCATAGCTGCAGGACGGAGAAATGCACTGAAGCCTGGCAAGCTGATAATCTTTTGCTTTGCTCATGCCAATTGAATCTTTTCTTCTCTTGGATGAACGTATCCTGGAGCTAGCTAGACTGTAGGCCCCTGTTAAATAATGATGATTATGTTCTTTTTGCTCACTGCCGACAAAGAATTATAGTCCCTCATTTAGAGCTCATTTCAAAACCATGAGATTCTGTAATTGAAAGTGGCTGAAGCTAATTTGATAACCCAGTTCTGAACACAGCCAACTAACTACTTTCCCTTTGTCCTTTCAACAGTAATGGCCTTGTCAGGAAAGTCTTCTGTGCTACTTTTAAGAGGGGAATTATGACAGAGGTTGAAAACCATTGTTCTGTGACAGGCTGCAATTTCAACATTGTCTTCAGGTTCCCAGCAAGGCCAGGGGAATGGCAGTAGGTTCAAATGCCCTCCAGCCACATCTGCCCTCTGAAACACCCGTCCAGTGCTCACTCTCTTGGGTGACTGACTCTTTTGTGCCCCCCAAGATGCAGAGCTCCATCCAGGAAAGCAGCTGACACTTCCCAAGCCAACGCAGATATTTGCTGGGTTCCCCCAGGATGGAAGGGAGAAGAGTGTCTGCGTGTCCGTATCCCAGCTGGCAGCTCCCTCAGACACACTGGACCATCGACCCTTGCTGACTAAAATCCGTTATCAGGACACCCTGAAGGCTCCTCCTCACTGGCAGCCGCCATCAGCTGACTGTACAGGGAGGCTGCACTAGTTACAGTGAATCTCCCCCTTATTCTTAAGAGGTGGGTGAAATTTCTACAGCACAGATAGGAAGGAGAGGAGCTCTGTTTACCCCAGTGAACATGTGGACAGACTACATCAGGGGCACATGCACATGCGCTGCTGACTGCACTGGCAAAATACCTTCAGTTAGGAACACATTCACGTGAGCAGGATACCCTGGCAATGCTTCCTGCCCTCAGAAAGGTCAAAGCAGCCTAAACAGGCAATACAACAAAAGCTAGAAAATATGCCTGAATGCGATGCCCGCCTGGTCTATCTGCCAAACTTCTGTCTCTCGGACTGCTTTGCTCTTGTGATGAACAGCCCTGACCCCTGAAGACATATACTGTAGCACAAGCAGCAGTGCAAGAAGCCCCTTTTACCTCTAATTCCTGGCTGTCTCATGTGCATATCTGCACCCGGGAGTGCAGTGCGTTCTGGAGATGAGAGCAGCTTTCCATAAGCCTCCTTTGCAGTGAACACTGAGGGAAACTAGCTGATTGCAAGAAACATCTCTTTGGTATCTAAGTAAATTTGTCCTGGTGTTTTTTGGATTCTGGGCCTTCCCCATGGTAAACGGAGGAAATGTAAACAACAGGGCAAACATTTCTCTAGCCATAGCCTGGAGCTGTGCTCAGAACTGCTCTGGCTGTTGTAGTAATTAGCATAAGCAAATTGCTAAATTGTGTGCTGTAATAAAATGATGGATTACAGCATGGAAGAAATCATTAACACATTGATTAGTAGCACATGCCTTCAAAATCACTATCTAAGCAAATTCTGAGGATTGTGGGAACTTTGTAAATGTTACAAGCACTGCCTTCCATAAGCAAGGATCAGGAAATATTAATACAGAAATCACCAAAGTACCAAAATAAAATTTTAACTATTAAAGTTAGTTCTCAAATAGTTTCTAATATTTACTGTAGCTGTTCATGTGGGGTTCCTGTTCTGTGTCTCCCTACAGGGAGAGGGCTGTAACGGTGTCTGCTTGAGGCAGGGTCTGACACTCTGGGAGCTGCCTCCATGTTTCCTGCTGCATGTCCCCCTCCTTTTGTATCTCTGTCTGCTGCATGTGTTTTAAGCATTACACAGCAGTGGATGGTGCAATGGTGTGTTCATACAATGCAATGTATACCTCCTAGCATAGAAAAAGGATCATTTATACAGTTAGAGCATGGACAGTACCATTATTTTTTTGGCAGAATAGTTTTGCTTTGAATGTAGTGGGAATTTGGTTTTCTTTTTTATTAAAGGAAATTTTTCCCTGCACGTAGATATTGAAAGGATCTCCTGCCCAAAGTCTATGTGGTTCACTGGCAGCATCTGCTGCTAGGTATTCCCTCATGGTGGCTTTAATAATCAAAGCAGCCTGTTATTGCTAAAGCTAATAGCAGTAGACTTCACTTCTTATTCAGCACAAGTGCTCGGTAGTTTATAAAATTACTCATTTGAATGGGTTTTCTTTTATTAGGATCAGCAGGCCAATCCCATCCCTCCTCCCCACATCTCCCCCCCTCTTGTTTTAAATAAGACGAGACACACATATTGAATTTTAATGCATCATTGCAACAAAAATTTGTGTGTCAATAGTGGCTAGCTGCTGTAAAACAGGAATACAGGAGCCCTCCCCATAGCTCTGTGTCAGCACATATACCTAATCCCAGAGGATTCCCAAATTCATTACCAGCAGAACATAAAATCAATACAGGGCTGTGATTTCACTTACTGACTTGGGTACTGCCACGGTAGAGAAGATTATACCTATAGGCCCTGCTGTGGTGCTTACAGCCAGAAAATACGAACACTCAGAACCACCGATAGCAGGGAGGATAAATCCATGTGCAGAGCGCTGAGGTGCAGGGGCACCAGAGGCTCTGTCTGGGTTGCAGAAATGCTCAGCTAAATCCCTCCCCACACTAACCGTGCTCAGCACTCCTAACCGGTGCAGCTCAGAGAACGACCCCACCTGAAAAAGGCCTGGTTATCACAGCCTGGACCTGGGGAGGTCTCTGTTCGCTCCTGTGCATCCCTCTGCCTGTGTCCTCTGGCATTTCTAACACTGCCGTCCCTATACACAGAGAATGCTCTGTGCCAGCTCCCACGCCTGCCTGTGCTTTTTTCTTTATTTCTGACACCATTCTGCCTTCTAAAATATGTTGGTCTCTCCTATCAGCTGTTAGCCCAGTAGGACCAAAGGTTTAGCTATTCTGATTATTTTACAGATCCCACAGCACACAGCCAGGTCATTAAATATATTTCTGGGTCCTACAGTGGACTGGATGGGAAGAAGAGAAAGAGATCTGAAAAATGCTTGCATTTGTTTTGCCAGAGGTGAATATCAGGGATTCCCCCTGTTTCACTGTCAGATTAAATCATGAACATGGAAACTAGTGACCAGTTATTTCAGGGTCTGCATCTGTAAATGAAAGAGAGTTTCAATAAGAGGGTAATTTATTTCACTTAATTAAACCCACTGATTTGCAGTATGAATCCATTCAGTAAAATGCCCTTTTAATAAGTAAAAGAATACCTTTCAAAATTGAAAGATTTGCAGATGTGATCTTCAGTTCCTACTTCAGTTCCTGCTGCAAGGCAGTTCTCAGAAATCAGAGACAAAGCATTCTTCTCCAAGGAGAGTCCATTTTATGAGTGCCTGGTGGCGTACTTAACTGCTCACTGTTTCTCCCCCAAAATCTAGCATCTCATTGGAATTCTTTTTTTTTAACTAATTAGGCAATTTTATACATAGTTCCAAGAGTACCTCTCAGGACAGCATTAATTTTAATAGCATCTTAAAATGACAAATTCAAGATATGCCACTAACAGTGAATATATGTAGTTAATAGATTTTTTCTTGCTGCACTTGCTTGGCACTACATTTGTCATAGCAGTGGTCCTGTTTTGGCACCATTCTCATCCATTCCTCATCTACTGATTTTTATATCATAACATATCTTTCACTAGCAGTATAATTTCTGCATTACCATACAGGCAATGTCACATACTTAACAAACTCCTCATAAACATTTACATCAGCAGCTGTCTGTGTTAGACATCAAATGTTCTTTTCTGGAGGAGTCTGCAGTTTCACCTACTATTATGGTAAATCATCTCCCAGAAACAGTCTTAGAAATATTCCTCACAAATTTGTCATAACTTCCATGAACAGCCTTCACCTAACCAGACATAGGAAATTGTCCTGGTTCTTTCTCAGCCATAAGGAATGTGCAGGCTGCAGGCAGTGCTGATGAATAACACAGCAGCCAGCCCCTCCGCTAGATAGCCCTTCTCAGACCAGCCAGACTAACAACTGAATAGCACAAGTCTCCGTTTTCCTGGTTTTAGGAGGATCTTCCTGTTTTTGTCTTTCTTCAGGGAGTCTGGGCCACCTGACATTGTTTGTGGCCGTTTGAAGAATACCTGCTGTTTCGCAGTGACACAAAGCAGCACAGTACTTCTTAAATTTGTCTTCCATCCCCTTTGAATTAGGAAAGCTGGTTTGTTAAGACTAGATTTTTGGGTACTTATTCAAATGGAGTTTGCACCTAAAAGCTATGCAAGAGCAGAAACAAAGTTTGCTGCCATTAGTCCCAGAATAATGTAGACACTGAAAATCTGAAACCCAGGAAGAACAGTTATATTTTCCAGTTACGTTTGAGTGATTTCATTTGAGTACTTACATGCTTTTTTTGGTACTTCATGCTGGCAGTAGCCAAGAACAGCACAAGATTGCAGAGTTAAAACTACTTGCCGTGCTCTCCAGCACTCTGTTACTATTTGGTTATCTGCTAAACCACGACACTTGTGTTCCTTCTAGAGCCATCTAGAATTTGATCAATTGAAGAAGAGGAAACAAAACCATTGATAAGTCCTTTACAGTACAAAGCAATTCCTTCAGTGTTTTACTTAGGGTTGTCTCTCACTGGAGCCTAGTAATAAAGACTACAACTGAAGGCCTTATGCTATCCAGCTGGGGCAAGGAGTAGGTATGAATAAGGATGGAGGCTGCAAAAGGGCTCATGTTTTCTGGCGTATCTTCTCACTGTTAAAAGAGCATGGGGACAGTGACATGGGGCGAAGAGGGGAAAAAAAGCTGATTTGGCAGGTCTAGGAATTAGCTATCCCTCAAGAGAGCCAGCTGAGAGAGGCTGTCCTAGGGATCCTTGGAGAAAATGGAGTGGAGGACCTCAGGTAGAGAAAGAAAACATCTCTGTAGCTTTCATGAGAGGAGGAAGAAAACAGCTGGCCCAGATGCAGAAAACAGGAGGAATGCAAGGCAGTAAGGCTCACACTGCTACACAGATTTCCCCTTCCCAGGCTGTTTGCACCACTTCCCAGCCAGCACCTGAGAGCAGCTAGCTACCAGGAGCCAGCTAACACCTGTGGCAAAGAGAAGGATTTCAGGACACAGCGTCCTCCTTAGACACAAGGCTATAACATTGTGGTGTATTAAACAGTATAGTTGATGAAATCCTCGTTCCATTGAAGGCAATACCAAAGCTACCTCTGACTTCAATGGAGCAAGTATTTTTCCCATCCCACTGTCTCTCCGATCAGATCTCTGTTTCCTGTTGTCATCCATTCTGTTTTTCTGAAGCTCTTCCAAACGTTTTCAGAGGAAATTAACTGATTTCATCTCTTCTAGTTTTAACACTTCTGTAATATAATTGTATTCTTTGTCCTAAAAGGAAACTCTGACAGTATACTTTTCAGGTTTTCCATCTTGCACAGTTCATTTTTGTAAGAATCGATAAAGGTCATGCTATTTAAAAATGCACAGCCTGAGCAGAGTGCAGAAAAGACCACAGAACTGCTCAGTGTTTCCACAGCGATGCATGGTTTTTTTTTTTTTCATCAGCAGATGGTACGGCTGACATCTGCAAAAGCAAAGGGCACAGCTGGGTTACATCTCAGGTTATGGAAAGCAACAACATCTACTATGTGTCACCTGTTTGGACTACATAATTCATCTTTCTCTGAGAACAAAGTGCTTCCCCTATGCATAGAAAATGACTGCGTGTTTCCTATTTATGACAAAAGTGATGCCTCGCACCCCAGTGGGGACAAAAGAGCAAGAGCCTATAGTGTTAACAATCAGGTACGACATTCATAACAAAAAGCAAAGCTACCAACCTTCAAGGTGTTTTCTACATTCTGAAATTAAAACCCTTTTCATGAAAGATGTTAACCTAAAAGCAATAATCAGTATTTTGACAAAAAAGGCAAGACCTTTTTCCGTGGGAGTGCGTATGTTTCAGTACTGCACCATTTTTTAAAGCAATGGCGACGTTTGCATTGAGGATGTCGGCTGATGTGGTCTTGGCCTGGCTGGAGCACCGTAGGGGCAGTGAGGGCTGGGGGAGAGGGGTGCCCACATGCCACACGTCCAGGTGACACCAGCGAAGTGCCACCACCGCTCTCCCTCCTCAGCTGGCTGCAGGTACTAACAGTCATTTGACCCAAATGGAGAGGAAAACAGCTTTCGGTCCTGGGGAAGGAGTTAGCAAGCAAACCCAAAGAAAGCATACAGTAAGTTTCCAACCACTGAGCAGAAACTGGTGAATTTTAGATCACGCTAACTGTATTCTTTCTGGCTTTACTGCCCAACGTTGCTGAAAAGGGCTTTTTACAGCACTGTTGTGATTCAGTCTGTGCCAAGTGCTTCCCAGTCTGGATTCCACCCCAGGTATTCCACTTCTGTGCTTTACTTGAATGTACTGACCCAATATACAATATTACAGATAAGGGACATCTGTGGAGAGTGATATTCTTGAATGCAGAACAAACAGTTGATGCTGTCAGATGCTCTAATCTCTGCACCAGTTCTGTGCATTCAGAGCAGCTGATAATGCAATTTGGTGTTTCCTTGGAAGCAGGCGGAGGGCATGCACTTTCTGAGGAATAGATGGCATGACTGCAAGAGCACCCCAAAGTTCAGTCCCACCCCCTTATTTGTACTGTATTAAAGATACTCTGAATGTGTGCTTTCTGTCAGGGACTTTTCTGCATGCTGGTGATAATGTTGCCTTGTTCAGAGGGGTCAGCAAGAACAGTACAGAGTATTTTCCAATTAAATGGTCAGAATTACTTAGCTGAGTCCTTTTATTTAAAAAATAAAAAAAGTTGCTTAACATCTCAGCAAAACAAGATCTCTTTGGCTTCATTCAGGCTTGCATCTAAAAACAAAAAGGGCAAGAGTGCAAATGGCATCCTGTCCTTGGAGTGGGAAATAAACCCGAAAGTGGGGTTATGCCTTTCTTAACCATCTCCAGATGGTTAACTCCTGATGTCATAGTTCAGCACTGAGGTGCTCATGCCCTGAGCATTTTTGATTTTTCAACTGATGTATAGCATAGTCTCAGCAGTATAGCACTTCACAGCTTGATGTGAAACTGTAGGACTGTTCACAGCTTTCAACAGGGTCCAGAAAATCCTACAAAATAGCAATGAGATTGGATACAAGCAATAACATACAAATAACTCACACTAAGGCAGTCCAATCACTGTCTTGTTATCATTTTATATATAGCTAACACTAGTAACTATCAAACAGGTAATATTACACCATTAGACAATCGATCCCCATCCCCTAAATCGGAGAGGGAGTTGATACCCAGCTCACGGAGGCTACTGATTAGGAGAAATGACAACAAGGAACAACAAAACAGGATTTTCATGCATAACTCATGCCTGGGGGTGTCCTTGGCCTCTAGAAATTGGGAAAGCTCTCCCCGTTCTTACTTGTCAAAACAAGACGTCTGTGATTACAGCATTGAAAACTCGGCTGGGGGCACCCTGGGCACTCTTCTCAAGCAAGAAATCAAGCCACTGGCCTGTAATCTCAAAAGAAAAATGGGATCTTTATTGGAAAGTCACTATACCATTGAGAGCATCTCAAAACTGAAAGGGAAATACATGTATTTTAGCAGCCCAGTGACTTCAGAGCCAGCACTATCTCCAGCGGTACCAGGAGGAAGGGCTCCTGGACTGCATCTTCCGCAGTTACAGAGTAAGACCCTGAATCCCCAGGGACAGATCAGTGGAGTGACTGACACTGCAAGGTGTTTGAGGAACTGCAGAGTTGTCTCTAGCTGTTTTTCCCGTTTTCTCTGTTGGACAGAGAAACTTTTCCAAAGCAACCAACTCTGTGCAGTAGATGGATGATGGCTTACAGGGTGGGGTAAGAGCAGGAAGCAATAAACTGTCTGGCTGGATTAATACTGTCATTAAATAATAGCAATATGTATTTCAGAGCATCATTTTGCAGGGCTCCAGACCTCTCATTTCGTGCTCTTGATTCACTCTCTCCTTATAACAAGCCTGTACCTTACCTTGTGCTACCCTGTATGACGTTCTTGAACACTGCTCTTCCTGCTGTTTAAGGATCAGGAATAATGGACAACTAAGTGTAACTATCTAGTGTGATGCTATCAGTCGCAGCACGGATTTAGCAATAAGCATTATGTGCCATCAGCATTCATTCTGTTTGAAAGGCAGTTTCTGCCTTTGCGCGCTCCTTATGTGCACTCCTGCAAGAAGCCCGCCAGCAGGGCTGCGGGAGGAAGGCATGGGAGACTTCCCCCGACACTAACACTTTGTTAGGAGAACAGTTTCCTGCTAAACGTAGGAAGGCTGTTTCATTGAGGGGGACACCCTCTCCCTTGCTTTGAAGATAAGAAGGCACTCCTGCTTGGCTGGGATGTAGCAGCTCCTGGGCTGCAGCCACTGCGTATTGCAGTGCAATACTGCAGCAGGAGCTTTCCTCAACCTTGTCCTCACCCAGGTGGGATGCAGGAGTGGGCTGTGAGGAACCATGTGTCTGAGGAACACTGTGAGCTAAAGGCCATTTTTCAGCTGAAATCAGTGAGAGCTACGATAGTGGCTCCTGGTCTCTACCTCTCCCTAAAAAGCCCAGCGAACCCGTCCTGAGGAGAAACATGTGCAGCACTCTCGGATATTTGCCCCCTGGGCAGATTTAACTGGACTTGAGGTGCCCATCATCCTTCCTCCTCAGCTCCCTGTAAAAGGCTGAGGTGCTCCTGACTCTGAAAGCCACATAATCATAATAAATGCATTTGCTGGAAGAAATTAAACAACAACAGGTGTCCTTCAGAGCACTCAATGACTGTTAAAGGAATTTACATTTGTGAATAAACAGCAGTAGAAATTATTTGTCTGACAGCTTCTCATTATTAAAATTAAGACCCCACTTAATCCTGCCAATGTCAGTGGGACCCAAGATGACCTGCTAAGTGCCGGTCACAAAAGTTAACGTTGCTTAAGGGAAGTTTTAACGGAAGCAGCCCATTTTTTTTAAAAAATATAGTATAAAAATATTTTGGAGCTGTCTTTGTGGCTGTTGAAGTCACTGGCAAAATCCCATAGCTTTCACTGAAGCAACGAAGCAGAACTTTTGGAGGCTGTCTACAACAAGTGCCCTGTGCAACACTGCAGTTTTGGGGACTTACACTGGGAGGAATTTTGGTCCTATATAGTCAGATGTGATCCACTTGGAGAAAATTCCTTATCTGCTACATGGCCTTCCTATCACCTTGACAGACCTTTTTTTTCTCTGCCTGCAAAACAAGGATGCTAGTGGTCATCTGTACTTCTAATGTGCTTTTAAAGTTTAATACACTTAGAAAGTTTCTCCCTAGCGTTGTTGTTAAATTACCCAATTTGAGGTATAAGTTATCCCACAATGCCATAATTTTGAGTGACACCTTAAATTCAAACCCTGATGACTTAGCAGAGAGCATATACCACATATGCTCAATGAGGCTTACTGTGAGCAACATTAAGATAGGGAAGGTTTTATGCTGACTAGCTTTTCTTTTCTTTTTTTTTTTTCCATATATTTTATTCCTACTCAAAAGTCAAGGATTGATAGGCAAAACAATGCATTTGCATCAGATCCCTCAAAATGTAAAAATACTGATTTTTGAATAAGCTTGCCCATGGTGTAAAAGTAAGTCAAAGTTAAAATCAATAGGGATAAATTAGGACTTCTCCAGCTATATGTGTTACAATAACAGATCCTTTAATGCATAAATATCCTGTACATCAGATGACAAAAATAGTTTAAATTTACTTTTTACTTCAATTTTAAAAGGCTAGGTAAAACGTCAATTACCTGCTGCTCTAAATTTTGAACAGTAGAGTATATTATTTTTCCAGCGATATTCTTTTCCAGAGATATAGTACCAAGAGTCCTATCAATGCTCGTCATCCTCACATGATTGCACTCAGCCTCTGCTGTACTGACATAGGACTGCGCAGCTCCTTCTTGGGGGAGACGCTCTTGTCCCAGGAGCACAGAGAAACACCAGTTCGACAAACTTTATAACCTGTTTTGTGGCCACCTCCAAACGCTTTCCACCTGCCTGTAAGCCATTAGCCCAAACTCCAGAGCCACATCCTGCACATACAGACACCTCTGAAGAGGGTGGAAGGTGTCAACCCCCAGGACTCAGCCCTCCTGACAGAGCTTCTCACCTAGTGTTGTTCACCACTGTGGTTTAGCGATGGGATAACTCTGTTCTGGGTCTTTTTGCTAAATTAGATGCCACTATTGGGATGATATGTCCTTATTTACTTTTTCCCTCCAGGGTGCATGAGACATTGTCCTTCAATAACATCTTTGCTACTCCTGGACCTATATTACACCTTCTTGTTTTTCCCTCCTTCTTTTTCAGTGATTCCAGCAAGTTCCTAGCATAGCTCCTTGCTTGATCAAGTTGTCCTCCTGCATTTCTCTCTAATTATTTTATCTTTGTGATGTCTGGCTGAGTTGGGCTAGAGGTAATAGGAGAGTATGATTTCCCGGGGAGCAGGAGTCACGGCCGCTACTCTGACCTTACCCCACATTTTTTGGAGATTTTGGCCTGGCAGCTTTAAATGTCTCCTTGTCTCAGATCACTAAACAAGGATAGCGCTACCTCTCAGGCATTTTTTGTATCAATATGAATTATACGAGTATTTTTTTATTTATGAAATTGTGCTAGTGACCTAGAGAAACACTCTGGGTTGTTGGGAATATCCCGTGACTGACCACAGAAAGGAAATGGGCAGGTGATCACTAGTTGGTCTGAGAACTCAGGTGTGGCAGGTGTTTTCAGGAAGAGAAAGGACAAAAGGTCATATTCCAAGTGGCTGCCTGCCTTACCGGCAACCTTACATTCAGCCAGAACTTGCTTGTGAGAGAAGGTCGGCAGCTATTCCCCTTGGGTCTGAGAAAAGATTGTTTTAAATACTTATGATGGGCTTTCAGACCATACATTTTTTGCAACAGTTCTACTATTCATGAGAAGTTGCTCAGATGAGACTTTTCAATTGCTTATGTGGGAGGAAGCATTTGGCAACCGGACAGAGAAAACCAGATTTTTTTAGGAGATGCTTTATCCCCAAAGCGCAATTGTTTTGTCACACATTTCTTTCACTTTCTCAAGGTTGAAAAGTTTTTGGCAGCAGTAACTGTAGAGCTTGCAAAAGACATGGTTTCCAGCACAGCGTGTCAGATGAACCTAATGAGATGGATCCTTGGCGGCTGTAAGCGGGTACAGCTCCATTGACAATGGTGCAGCAAGACGGATTTACACCTGCAGAAGATAAGACCCGATATGTTTTAAACTGGGAGGTTGCAATTATAGCTCTGAATACAGCTTAATGGCTTATGCCTTTACTCTGTTTCAATACTGTGTATGATGCCATTTCCATGAACTGCGGTAACAGGATATTATACCATTACAATAGTTTTGGTTGGCTGCTTCTTTCTCCTCATCTTTTTATTAGAAGAATCCATGCAATTGCATGTAAACAGATTTCTTTTACAGCTCTTGATGTAAAATGACTTTTTAATGGTATTTTTGTTGCATCTGCTCCAGTTGATGATTAGGCCTGAGAATGGGAAACTTTCGCTAGTACACTTTCTTGACTTGAGGCTGGTAACGGTTCTGGTGCTCAAAGTACTGGACATATGCAACAAGTCGAGCCCGTCAAGCTGATCTTTATAAATGCAACTATACTAATATGAATGCAAAAAATACGTTCTCAGTTGCATGCAAACTGCGCTCTTTTAAGAGGCACAGAAAAATATTTCCCTCCCCAGTAAATGAGGTTTAACGGCCTGTGTCATACTGGACGTGATATCATGTGACTACTGGTTCATCTTGACCTGATAGACGGAGAGTCTATATATTTTACTTAATACACTCTACATTCACACCCAGGAGCATTCACACACACATATGCAAAACTGGGAATTTCCCATGCAGGCAAATTTCTGTATGCGAGCAAATTCAGAGTTTGACAATGCAGCTTTGTGCTCACTTTTACTTTTAAAGATGCACACAAACGGTTGTAAACAATCCTAAACTGACAGGCATGAACAGTATATGCAAAGGTTTTACGTAAACAATAAGAGATCTGGGGACATGCTGTATGGGTTCAGTCATCCTGTGTCACTCCCTGGTAATATATGCCTAGGAAAAGTGGACTCTATGGCCTATTCTGTTTACCTGAAATGGCAGGTCTCCCATTTTCATAACTTTTCCTTAGTAGCGAGGTAATAATCAGGTGCTAGGTTTTAAGTGGAAATTAAAAAAACCTTATTTTTCATATTTATTAAAATTCCACAGTGCGTAGGCTCTCTAAAGAGTCAAGTGATGAGGTTTTTTTACACAAAATTTAACTAATTTCCTTATAAAAGTCTCCATACAGAGCTTCCCAAAGTGTTTACCAGTGCAATAAACCATTACAGGGATTGTTTTAAGTCATTTGCCTCCAGACAAAATAGACATTTTGGAACATTTTGATTTCTGCTGTCTAATAAATGAAGTGCTACAATTCTAAACTTAATATCTGGCATCACCATTATTTTTCATTGCTTTACATCCTTCCTAGAGGTTCACCATAACATAAAAAGATAAATTGTTGTAATATTTTCTGCACATAGGGAAACATTTATTTTTTTCCTCTAAGTTTGTCTTTCAAGATGACTTACTGTAGGTTGCCTTTTTTTATTTTCCTAAGTATGTTTAGTTTATAAAAGCTTGACCTCTAATTAGAGGCTAATTCACTGGAACTGAGAAATGTCCCATAATAAATGAAAACTGTGGATTTTTGGACAGAACCCCACCGACTGGGAACGGACCTTGTCCTTGAAGAGCCTAACAGACTTGACACTTTCTTAGTTTATTTAAATCATTGATGGTTTTAAATTTGAGCTAATTTATAGTTTTTCTTGGTTTTGTGATTATTCTAAGTGAGAAGGTGCCAATCTTTTATACTATAATATAAACACTTCCCCATCATCACCAAGAATAGTTTAATTGACGCAACTGAGAATCACGTCAGCTCTTTTCAGACTGGACACTTTGGCAGCTCATCATTATTTTACAATTGACCAATGTACTCAAGTTTACTGTCTCCAACCGCTAAGTCTGCAGTTTGTAGCAAAAGTCCCTGTAGTCTCTGACACTACGGCCGTCTTGTGGGACACAGGTGCTAACGCCTGGGACACATCCTCATGCCTCCTTTGGAAAGGACCCCAGTGTTTATCATTCATCCCTCACTTTACTCCATTCCTTAGTTACCACTGCCAGCACCAACTCTGCCAGTGTTAAAAGATATTTCAGCTGGCATCACCAGCCACTGTCAGTGCCAAGACACATAAGGTCTCTTTGACCTTAAACTAGGGTTAGAGAAACAGACTGTTAAAAAGTCCATTTCATGATCTGATCATCTCGTCTCAGTCTTGCCATCTAAATGCCAGCAAAAATGAATGCTTTACCTCAGGCATGGTTCCTGTGTCTCTCTGTGAAGACCTATTGCTATGGAGCTGTTTAACCATTCCAGCTGCATTCATTCATTCATTCGTCACATATTATATCACTTATCTCTTCGCTTCTTGAAGCATTACAATGTTAAGACTCATATTGTACGAGCTGTAAATACATTTGATGCGGTTTCCCTGCTACTGAATATAAAACCAAGAGTTTGGAAATGGAAAAACACAAAGCCCAAGCACACTTTGTATAAATAATATCATACCATACTAATGATACTCTGGAAAAAAAAATGCAAAAGTTAACCGAGTTTCAATGCATGCCCCTTAGGTACATACAATTTAAGAGTCTTCCTTTACAGGGAATACCATATTTCAAAACATCAGTTAAATAAAGTTAGAATATTTTATATTCTTAAAACCTAATTTATATCTAGTGCAGTCTATTTACATCATCCCTCACTTAACGTTCCCACTTGAAGATTTAAGACTGCAATGCTCAGAACAGCAAAAGCGTGCTGGTTACCCAGGAGCCCAACCTGACGGGAGGATACGCCAGGCTTTCTGCAGTCCCACCTACACCTTGCAAAATAGTTTGCAAAATACTTCACAAGAATATGCAAATCCTGCTTCCTGATCTATTGCCTCCTCCAGTATCATCTTCAGTTTTAAGCACATTTTTATAATTCCACAAGGGTTGTGTCAACCCAAAGAAACCTTGCTGAGTCTGCTGTGATTCTTGCTCCAAAATGCTCCTGGATATCCAGTATCGTTATAGACATTATATAGACATCCCAAAGGAGGGAATGGATGTCTAGCTATACCCCAATCCTTTGCTAGCATCTGTAAGATGAATTCACTGCCATTTAGCTCAAGCCTAAGCCTTCTCTCAAACCTAGAGTCACTTACCAGCCACACTTTACATACCAGCATGCACTGAGACACAAACTCAGCCTGAGCTCTCTGGAGGGATCAGTCTGATCATCTCTGGTAGGCTCAAGCACTCACCCTTGTAATCTAGGAGCAGTCACAGACAGAGATGTGTATGCTACATCCCAGCCTCAGCTCTTCCTAAGCCCAGACGTAAAGGCAAACCGGGAACAGAAAGTGCACAAGCTGTTGGGCTTGGCATGCCTGAGTCTGCTTGCACACCTGCTCTTAACGTTCTCCAAAGGTCGCAAAGACAGGAGAATCCCAATAGACTGTCTCATACTTGCCACTGCTCCCCTTGCTTCTCCCCACCCCCTGTGTACATTCGGTGTTTTTCCAAGCACTCAAATTCTCACGCTCATCCAAACCCTCGCACCTCTGGCCAGCTCACCTGAGCCAGAACTTGCTGGTTTTTAACACTTCAACGGACACAAAGTCCTGTGACATGTTTACCTGAAGATAACTTTAAAATAACTTTTTCTGAAAATCCCTCCAAGTGAAGCAGCAAACATCATTTTAGTCACTGTTCTCAAGACAGAGCCAAAGTCCCCAGAGAGTAGATAATTTGCCTAAAATTCCCCAGTGAGTCAGGAGCATATTTGGCACCTGAAACCAGAGCTGCCAAGTCCTCCTGCACTGCCGTAACACCCTGCTAACACTGCTTTCTCTGTCGTTGCTGTTAGTACAGTACAAACACTCTCAAATCTGGTTTGCTCTTCAAAATGAAATACTGGTGCAACTCTGACCCCCTAGAAGTACCAAACAACTAAAATGCTCCTGCTGAGTTCAGGTTGATAACCTGTTTCCAGGGCAGGAGGATTTTAGCAGGACAATCACAAAGATCAATGTTTTCTCTTGTCCTATCCTCCTCTTCAGAATTACAAGGATTTTCCAGGACTTTCCAGTCTTCCCATTGTCTCCTGGTTAACAGAGGCAATATACAGCAACCCAAACACCCATGAGACAATAGAAACAGCTCAAACAAGACAAAGCCTGTTTATCTACAAGGAAGATAAGTGTCTGGGAGAATCATGAATGATATATATTGAAACCATAAAGACTTGCTCATCTACATCGATGCTTCCTGAAGGAACTTAAGTCTTCATTTTGCGCAGGATTAATATGATAACTCTGGCTATACCAGGCTCTAAGCAGGAGTTCCTCCCAGCCCACAAAGCCAGCCAAGCTCCCGAGTAACACAGCCAAGGAGCATCAGGAGCACCAAGGCTCTCTCAGCTCTTCTCCTGACATCTGTACATGCACCAGGGCAGCAAACGCAGCAACGGGGAGCAGAGATGAGAGGCAAGCTCTCCAGAAGGCATCCACTGTGGTACAGGAAGGACATGGACATCCATACAGTGGGGCAAGACCTAAACTAAACTTTTACTGCTGCGAAAGGGCTGGGTATGCCACTTGTGCCTGGAGGTGCAACGAAGGTGGGAAGGGGTATTGCCAAGTCACACAGACACGGCACTGCTGCTTCTCCCGAGCTGTGGCGTGGCAGCAGTGCCGTTGGACCAGAAATGTACCATGATCAACAATACACTTTAAGAAACCTTTAAGCACAGCAATTTGTTACCAAATTAGAGCCATTCTTGATCCTTCTCTTTAGCCATTTGCCTTTCCAGAAAGTCTCAACTCTTAAATGCTGCCAGGGTACATGCCAAAAAAGTTTCTCTCTCCCTAACATGCTGTAGTCCTGAAACTGATATTAGAAATCATTCATTATTACCAGTTTCAGAGCAGCTACATCAGCAACTTCAAGAAAATCTAAGCCTTCTTAATGAAATGTCCCTATGCTTACCCGTAACGATGTCAGCTCTCTCAGCAATCTTTTAATTCAAAATAGATTGTCTCTATATTTTAGGATTAGCTTGACTATACACATCAACACTATCAATGCATAATCACGGCTTATAAAGCCAATTTGCCAAAAAGTGACTTTATACAAACAAAGTCAATGTTTGCATGCCTCAGTATCTGGTATGTGCTCAGCTGCACTAAAAGGGGGTTCTGAACAAATGCGGGAAGGAGATAGCAAGAGCACCAGCGACTGAGTCATGCAAGCCCTAATTGTGTTTGCATAAAATCTACCTGATTGGCTCCCTAATGACGTACACTCTGACTTTCCACTGATTGTATCTGCTTCTGCATTCGAATCAGAATATGCAACCTCAACACCCATATTTAGAAACATTTCGCTAGGACCTCTAGGATAGGATATATACAACTTTTTAAAAACGTGAGGTTTTCGTGGGACTGTCTGGGTCAAAAGAAAACTAGGGATGTTCCTGCTAAAGCAGCACCCTGTTCCTTCATCCTGGGAAGCTCTCCACCCTCCCCTTTAAGAGCTCAGTCACAGCACCATCAGTTAGGATGATTTTTGTAGGTTTGTCTTAACCAAAGCTCCCTGCGAATGCTGCAGGCACAGTTCCCTCCATAGACCAAAGACGTGTTCTGAAAAGTTCTGCAGGTTCACTGCACAGGCTATGCCCACACTTTGCAGTACCTGAAAGAGCTGCTCTTCCCTTTGCCTCAATGTCAGCGTCTTCAAGGAGAGTAAATAAAAATTAAGAAAAAAATCTCTTCAAAGCTCCATTTGGAGGATCTCAACTGTGGTGTTTGGCTCTCGGTTGGAGTTTGAGCTAGTGCAGAAAACTAATTATATCAGAGTCAAGGTCTATCTTATCTATAAGAGAGAGGAACACTGGCCTTTGCTTTGCAGTGTTATAATGAATAGAAGAAAATACATACAGAAGAAATTAACTTGAGCTTGTGGAGTTTCCTTTATTTTATTCAAGGCTAGATTTAACTCACTGCTTTCTAAATAGATTATGGTACTGTTCTTGTATCTAGTTTTAATTTTTTTGTTTTGGTTTTGTTGTTTGTTTTTTTTTTTTAAAGCCCTTTCACTGTCAGTAACTATAAAGTAATCCTGGATTACATAAGAAATGTGTCTCAGCGGAATGCTAATAAAATGATGCAGTGAAGTATTTGGAGACAAGAGTGTACCTTTATATGAATAGCTGGAATTAGCTTCATGTTATGTGATAGGAAAATGGGTGCAAATAATAAACTCACTGTCATTTGCTTTTTCCCCTTTAGTCATATTACTAAAAATTCATTAGTACAGGGATCTCCGAGAAAGTCAACACTGTCCCCAAGAAAGGAACAGTGAATGTGTCAGAATTAGCCAGTTTCTATTATTTCTGCTTGATGAAGTAGATTAAGGGCTGAAGATCATGCAGTGCCTTACAGCACTGCTCCATATTTTCTGTTTCTGCAAGTAAGATCTGACATTTACAGTATGCTGAAGTACAAGATACAGCTCTCATCTGCTGTAAACTGGTACAACTCCACTGGCTGCAGTGGAAAGTACTGGTTTATACCACTGGAGCACTGGCTATAGAAGTCAGGATAGGTGCTCATTGGAATCCCCACCTTATATTTCCAAACACCGGGCTAGTGATGACTGATCTTGTCTCCTCGTTAGTACTGGACAGCTTTACATAAAGTGGATGCTTCCACTTTTCTTTGCTTCTCTGGTTTTTCTAGCTTTGAAATTCTCCCTTACAGCTAGCAATATATCATCAAGGCTCTAAAATTCCTTTGAAGAGTAGCAGTACTCTTGCTCAGGATTTAGGATTCCACCAGGTCAGTCAGACTTTAGTTTAGGAAACTTTATAGAACAAGTATTATTTATTAATGAATTTTACCCTTGAGAATCTCACTGCAAATCTGATACAAGAGCCTGGATGGATCGTTAATCAGGCATCTTCGTTTTAACACTGTTTGAAAACTACTGCTAGACTGAAACCACAGAAAAAAACCCTAATATGCAGAGCATCATTCCTCACTTTCAATAACATTATTTTCCAGCACATTATGCCACCAAAACACCATCCAGATGTTATTGCAGCCCTTTCAGATCTGTATACATATGTCTCAATGCAGAGAAACCCAAGCTGAATGCACAACAGCAATTGCAAGACACATCTGCAGCATTCCTTATTCTATTTGAAGATTCTTCAGCTATTCTGTTTCGGGTTTGTTTGTGTTCTTTAAACATGATTTAGCAAAACAAATACAATCAGAGTTCAGAACGACACTCTTTGTCGAAATGCACTTTTATTTATTTGAAGGTATATATTGCTCCCTGCTTCGCTGGATTTCATTTCCGTGTTAGTGAGTGTTTGTGGTATTCATTCAAATCCTGTACTTCTCATCTTAGTATTGATCTTTATTTCTTCTGTCCTTGATCAGGAATCCCAGAGTTAAAAGATTCTCTAATCTCAGCAGCACAGTCTCCTCGTGCTTGTCATATGTATTAGGCTGACATCTGAGAAGTACAAAATGCTCCTCCCCAGGAGAAGGCTGATGGTGAAGTTACTTCTTCCTTCTGCACATAATCACTAGGACTTTTCTCAGGAGAGAGGGACTCCTTCCATATGTATTCAAACTTATGCTGTAGATTTGAATCTCATTCATACTCCCAGAACACATATCAAAGCAATCCTTTGGGTCAAAGATACAGAGCAGTACATAGTCCCCTCCTGCAGAGCCGGGAGATAGCTGTGATATCCCACAGTCTCCCAGGGGACAGCTTGCAGCGCTGAAGTGATGCTCCCCACGTGCTGGAGTTTCACAGCCATCCGGAACCCAGCGAGAACAACAGCGTAAACACAGCCCACTCATCCATCCTACACCAACCTAGCACAGTCAGCTATCAGTGTGCCTGTGCACACTAACTGTTACTGAATACTGTTTACACTGTTTGCTGGGGTAGAAGCAAACGATACAGCAACAGGCTAGAAAGAAGGCAACTGAGTTCAGGAGATGGAGAACTACACTGGATCTGGCTTCAGACATCAAGTAGAGGAGATAGCACTCCAGTGGTGAAGTTAATGAAAGACACAAATTCCTCTTCCTTCAGTAGACTACTGCACAGTCTATTCACTATACTCCAAAACAGGATACGAACTTTTCACCACAACAAGGGCTTAACTGAGAACATAAAATATTGCTGAACAAGGTAAATTGAGACCTGTCTGCCCTAGATGGATGCTGGGAAGAATCTAATTACAGAGAAACATAACACAAGCGGTAAGAAGATGTAGACTTCTGCACCTACATTTAATCTGACCAAGGAGTTCGGATTTCAGAGCCATCAGGTAGCATTGAGAAGGGGCCTTATCAGAATTTAACTTAAAATGATCCATCGAGAGAGGTGGATAGGTTAGGTTGCCTTCCACTCATTTCACTGGGATCACAAATCTACTGTAGGGCATGCCTTGATGTTGATGAAAGGATCATTGAGCATACAGCTTTGTGAAGAGATGGTAACATACACGGATATCAAAGAACAGAGCTCTCAACCAGAACAAGTCCTAAAATACTCTCTAAAAAAAGACACTCATAGTCTACATTTCGAGGAGAGCAATACCCTTCCCCTCTCCAATCTCTTCATTAGCCTTTACCTGTGACTCTTGCTACACAAATAAATCAGGTTGGGTTTGTCCTCCCCAGCATTTTCCCGTTTGGAACCATGACATTTGACATTTTGAGGACTCAAAACAGAATTAAAAAGAACAACAACCTGGTTTAAATGCAATAGTGGAAACAACATAGAACAAACAATCATGACTGCTGTAGCCAGCCTAAGCGAATGCCTGTCTTTCCAGCAGCCATCCAACCCCCTACACACTGGCAACTAGGTTTCAGCCTGCTTCCTAGTAGGTTCTAGATGAATTTTTGCCTTGTCGTCTGCTGTGGCAGTTTCTTAGATACTCGTTGTTCCCTTTTTTTCCCCTCACCTAAACTCTCCCATTTGCAAGTACGAGCTCAACAACAGAATATGGCTTAGTCAGAGCTAACCCTTGCAGAGGAACAAACACCTTTCACTGCTGAACAGGGGATTTGCCTATTCCGTCTTCAGCATAACATGCAAACAGTGTGGCTATCATTATAAATAAAAAGAGCCTGGTAACAAATCTACAGGCAGAACATGCTGTATTACAGGCAGCTCCACAAACTTCATTAAGTCTCTAAAAGCTTATAGTCTAGCGCAAATACATACCTGACCCATCATTCTTGATGTCCAGTGTTCAAAATGTCATCTTTGGGAAAGTCCATGGAAGAGGTGAAAGGAAATCACTACCCATCCAAACATTTCCAAAAGCACTTTGTCAGTGTTGAAAGCAGCTGTAGGTACTTTCAGGTGCTTTTTGGTGTGTCTGTGGTGCTAGGGCCCATGTAAATCACAGAATGAGATTAACTAATTAGCTAATCAGCATGAGATTAGCTAACATATATTTTCTCTACAAGCACAGGGCCATAGAAGTATGCAGTGCCCCTATGGTCCAAAGTCCTGCAAAAAATCATAGCCTGCAGGGACTTACTTTTCTATAAGCATGTAGAATAATTGCTTTGTAGCCAGAATCTCTGATTTGAAAATGAGTTTTTCTTCTCATTTCATCGTTCCTTTTATTAGGACACACGCTACTCCTTGTCCCAGCAGGCAAAGTCATGCATTCACCAGAGGTGACCTTCTGGGAGTGACCGCATTTACTTATCTATCTGTTGTACAGGATATAAGAACTCTGGAGCCTGCCTGCTGTTTTACAGAAAATAGTATTCATCATTCAAAAGAGAGTCTTATAATACTTATATTAAACTATGTTAATAGCATCTAATGGGGGGAAACAGAGATAGCAGATGATGTCCTCAGCTGAAAGCTGGGGAGCTGAACCTGATTGTAACCCAACCACTCGTAGGGTGAAACTTTATCATTGAAACACACAACTTGAGTGACTTGGCTCTCAGGACAAGCAGCAACATATCTTTATGCTGTCTAGTCGTTTTGACCATAATGACAAGTGAATGACATTATCTGGTGATGATCACACTTTTTTCTAGACAAATCTGAGCACTCGGATGAACATTAAGCTAATTTGATACACATTGATTGAGGATGAGGCTAGAGACAGTCATCTAGTTTCTCCGTGCTTCAGCTTCCCATTTGTAAAATGGATATAATATTACTTCAGGGGTGATGCAAGGACAAGTGAATTCAAATTTGCAAAGGTCTTCATAACTGTTACTGATGGGAATAGGACCAACTCTGATAGAGCTGTGATCCCAATCGGGACAGCACACAGTGCAGCCTTCCCCGTAACACCACATGCAGCATGCTTCAAAGCGCTCTGTGCCCAGGGGGGAGGTTACAACCCCGTAAGCCCCACCAAAGAATGGTCTAAGAGTCTAAGACTTCTTTTTTATACGTGATTCTCATTTTTTCTTAATGCTGTATATACAACCATACCTGAGAGCTACGGATATAGGTAACTCCAAAAAACACAGCCACCTTTGTTGTATAGCACAAAGTGATATTGAATTTAATCTCTGGTGCTACGTTAATCCAGCAAATCATCACAGTTCACATCATTACACATTGGGGTTCTCCATCTAGATAGGTTTTCTAATTAAAATTAGACTCCATTGCTAGCTAGTGGTAGAAGAATAGATCCATATTTACAGGTTGGTTTACTCATTCTCATGAAGATTTTGGTAACACAATTTACCTCTTGATCTCCTGAAATAATATTTAGCATCCAACTAACACCACCCATCTAACTGAAAAGGTAAATATATCAAGATATAGACACATAAACATGCCTATAAGAATCTCTGTTATTAGGTCAGTGCTAACCTACCAACTACAGAGTATGCTCATGGTACATGAAGACCCTTAACTTACACTTAGATCTGCATAGAATTAATCGATAATTAATTCCTACAAATAACTGGGCAACTCTAATACAGGAATTATTTCAGTGATTTCAGTGGAGCTGTCCTGAGCTGCACCAGCTGATGCATCAACTCACTGCAGTTACTTATGGTTGTAAAGCTGCTGAATAAAAGGCTCCAGAGAAAAATGTCCCAGCACATTACTCAATTATTTCAAAAGTAGCACTGTAAATCAACAAGGTGATCTACACTGGATTTTAGACTGAGCAGATTCTTAGCTTTGTGTTAGTTCATTAACGCCAGGGAACAGCTGGGGTGTGACTACCCTGTGTATTTACTACACTGTTTGGGAAAGCATCTTATAAGCTGCAGATAATGTTGCTCTGTAGCTAGGCTTTCTAATAACCAGTTTTGCTTTGCAAAGATGTATGAGAGCTATAAACAATGATAATACCTGCAGGTTCATCTTTTATTATTTCTCCTTCATAGCAAAGCAAACTCAAGCATATGAGTATATACAAGAGGCAATAAAAATGGGGAGCAGAATACAGGAGGCTCTTATGAATCAAATTAATAAATTAATGTAAATCTATGCCTACATTGTTATGCTGATGTATGCAGATTTCTTTTGTTCATTTCCGGTGCCACCAGGTTACTTATTGGTAACCACACTAGGGTATCATCCCCCACCAGGCGTTATTGATTTGCTTGGGTAAGTGTTGCAATCTAAACACAGGCAGCTGCAGCGATGCTCGCATCTAGTTACTCTGGAGCACAGGCTTCATTTTGAACTCCTGCCCCAACAATCTCTCATTACCACAGCACTCAGCCATTGGACGTCATGATCGATGCCACCTCCAAACGTCCCAGCAATGGAGGCAAAATTCAGCTTTGTGTTGGTGGCAGGAAGAGAATGGCAGGGGGTGGGTGGGGTGAGATTTCTCACTGGGAGATCCACGATTTTCAGTCTGGTTGGAGAGAAGTTGGGATGTGACAGTGGGGATGAGCAAGGGAAGCAAATGTTGGTGGCGAGAGCAGGAGGGGAGATGCCAGGGGGTTTAGGAAGCTGTTGGGAAAGGAGGGCTGGGAGGGGTGAGTGGGATTTTTGAGGGGGGCTGCTGAAGGGTTTGGAAATGAGTGAGGCATAGCCCTTCCCTGTTTCCAGATTCTCTCTTCCTTCCCCACTGTCCCAGGCATGGGACGTTTCATGCTGACGTAGTCCTACCCCTGGCCAGGCACTGTCTGCTGGCACCCTCTGTGGTGAAGCTGGGGGAAAGGACAGAGCCAGGAGGGGACAAAAGACCAGAGATTTCTGTTCCTGCTGCCAGGGAGGATGGGAAAAAAGATGAAGCCAGCACTGGCAGCAGTGGTGAGAGCCTCCCACTCCTCCCTCCTCCCCTGGCAGAGGGCTGTGGGATCTGGGAGCAGGGCTGAGCTCTTCCCATCCCTCCCTATGGCCCATTCCTTGCAGCCCTGGACGAGGTGTCCCCTGCAGCCTGCTAGGTCTGGCTCCTGCCTCCTTTGCCCGAGCTTTGGACCAGCTCTGTTCTCGGTTCAATCTCAAAATATTATATTCAGAATTACATAACTGAATTCATGTCTAATTTAGCCTAACCTCATCAATGATTAAACAATTAAACTTATTATTGCTCTTCTATCTAATCCAGGAGGCATCGTAATGAAATAGTGTGTCTGGAAGAAATGGAAACAATTGAGCAGTTGCAGACAAAGGTCCAGAGGAAGGATGAAAACCCAACAAGAGCGTTTAATGAGCGTCTGGGTTACCACTTCAAAGAGCTTCACTCTTTCAGGCTCCTCGGCTCCCTCGGCATCTTGCAGACAAGATCATTATTATCAGTTACCAAATGCTGGTTGTAAGCATGAAGTACAAATTAGTGTAAACATCCTATCAGAGTAGCTGAGGTGCTGGATCCTTCCCATGTGCAGGTAACAGCCACCCCAACGCTCTGAACTGACGATGGTTTGGGACCTGGGTAGCGGAGAGATGGCCCTTCCTCCAGAGCAGCTCAGCTGTGACCCAACGAAGTCAGTAGAAGGACTCAGCTTTCAGGAGCCACCAAAGCACACCTACATCGCTGCAGTCGAGATCCATATGGGAGTTGCTTTGATGTAACTGAGAATATTCAGTGATAAGGAATTACCAGTGAAAACACTTCACCTATGGAGAATGCTTTCCTCCTTTTTCTGCCAGATTTTCTTGGCACGCTGTAACTCCCGTCTTTTTCTCTCAGGCATTTTGGAGAGTTGGTCATTTAAGGACAAGGAGGAAAAATCAGTAATGTGCTACTTTGGCAAGGCTCTGAAGCTCACCTTCATTTAAAACCTGCCAATAGTCCGACCAAATACAAGAAAGTTTTCATTAAAATATTGCCAAATACAATTCATTCTTTCAAAAGATCATATCATCCATGTTAAAAAACCCCCAATGCAGAATTGTTAGTGAAATCTCTACATCTCAAACGTAAAACTAACATGCCTTTTTCAAATTTTCTAGAAATCTGGAGGAGGATGAATTAAAATTCCTTCACCAAAACCCCTCTTTAAATCTGTTATGTAGCTACATCTGTCCATGTAGCTTTCAAACCACAGGCTCTCATCACCAGCTACGATTAGATGCAGCCCAGGCATATTTCCGTAGCGTGGCATCAACAAAACCTGAACCTTTTCGTTTAGCTCACAGTTCATGCCATGTAAAGCTAGTGCAGAGCATAAGGCTACTTCCTTTACACATCTGGTTTGTTTTCATTAAGTTTCATCCTATTATTTCCCACAGTCACATGGTATAATTATCTGATCTATAATTTACGCTGTTATTCAGAGCAGTATAAATAGTTTACTTTATTGCTGCAGGAGCACAGCATGTCCAGATAACATCAATATTTTATTTATCTCTGTTTATGTATGTATTTGGTTATCTAGGTGCTTATTAAGTATGGAATTATTATAATAGCTGAGAATAAATAGCAACTGAAAAGAAGCAAAAATAAGACTGGAAACAAAATGTGTCTGAAATGGTGTCTGCTCTTTCTCTCCCTCTCCTGCCTGCCAACTATCTTAAAAAGAGAGTGTTTTCAGGGCATTTCCAAAGAGCTAAACCCACCTCCATGATATCAGAGAGCGAATGCGTTATTCTCATTAGTGGTGTCACTCACATTTCCAGAAACTGTAACGACTTTGTCTTAACTGGCAGGTCTGACTTGAACCACTTGTATTTTCAGGGTTCTTAAAAGCCAATGAGATCCTTAAGGGTGTCATTTTTAATCACCAATTTAAATTCCATCATCTTGACAGTGATAAAAAGTGACACCCAAAATTCAGGCAAGAAAGATGGTTTGACAGGTTTCCTTGAGTTAAAAGTAGCTTCATGCAAATAGACATGTTTACAAGAAGTGAAACAACTTCCTAATTTATTAAGAAGTGACTCGGGTAATTAAACAAAAATTGGAAAATTCTGTGTTGGCTCAATTTTATCTTAATACAGCAAGAGCATTAACAACCCCAGCCTTCTGACACATTACATAGTGGTGGTAGCTTCTGAAGCATTTAGCTTTTAATGTGGATTCCAAGTTAAGTGGGCTAAATATGTGCAGAAAGTAGTAGAAAATTTCAGAAAGTTTATGAACCTGATCCTGCATTGCTTGTGCATCATGAGCTTGAGCAGATTCAATTCCGTGTGCAAATATATTATATGAATTCTTCAATCGTATTTACTTTGGAGTATATAGAAGGAAAAAGAAAGGTTATTCTCTGATAGGTGGGAGAAGGAAGACATAATCAGCACTGATAACTTGCTATTCAGTTGTTCAGTTGTCTCATGAACACAAAAAATGAAAATATGTGAATTATAATGCAGGTCAGAACATAAACATAATCATAAACATATGATTATGTTACAATCATATACCCTCGCTCAAAAATCACGTAACTTTTCCCTTTTACATATAGAAATAGTTTCTGAAACCTAATGATACTCATATAGAAAT
>NW_008824900.1:8071042-8083167 GCF_000699105.1 Pygoscelis adeliae | reverse complement strand
CCTGCAGCTGCTCGAACTTTGTCAGGTTTTAAGAGCAAATTTACAGGGTTTTTTCACTTTTATAGCTAATGGAGAAGTAAGGGAGGAAAAGGTGCAGATCCAACATTGTAATGACAAATTGTACCGAACATTTTGGAGTTGCTTGCTCAGCCAGGGAGTCGGTTGAAATTTTGAGCAATCAACTTATTTTAAAAAAAATCTAAATAGCCAGTAAAGAAATGCAAAAAATCCACTTTTAAAATCATTTTTCCCTGGGTCTTTTCCCTTCCACACCATTTTCACAAGCTTCCCAAAACCCAGTTCACTTCCCTGGCTCTCCAGGTACTATAATACATTGTCACAGCTCTCCTGTAGTGGTACATCATCTTTCATGCCGCTATACAATCACCATAAAGACAGCATCCCTTAGTGGGACTGCTATCGTGATGTGATATAAATAGTTATAAGGATTGCTCAGAAAGGAAATTTCAACTCTGACAGCCCCTCATCTTCTCTTCAAAAAATAAAGGTTGTTCTGAAAAATGGAGTAATATGATTTATGTACAATTTTATGCATTGGATTTTTTTTTTGCATTTCACCCTAATTTTTCTAATATTAAATTGTGCTGTTACTATAGCCTATGTACTATACAGTGCTTAAAGAACAAATGAGTACCAAAGGGAGCAGTTTTCTGGGACATATATATAGGCTTGTACAGGTAGCCCATCATTACCACAGTTAGCGTTACACGGTTCCCATCCCACTAGAATATTCAAGTACAAAGTACTGTAGGCAGCAAAATAGCCGCCCTGCCAGCAGGCCATTAGTTAGCTCATGCCAGACACTACATACATTATTTGTGGCAGGCTTCTACTTTAAGAATAATGATAAAAAAGCTTGTGATGAGAATAAGCCCCAAATGATCCATCAGTAGGAACTGCATGGCTTTTGCAAATACTTCGGTCAGCCAGCCTGATGTGCTGGATTAAACCTTACACCAGCTGGACAAAATACTGAGGTCTCAGGCAAAATACTGTGATTTATTTAAAGAAAGATAATGTTCATCTTCTCTAATGTCAGAAAGCTTCAGAGCAGGGGACCTCTTTGAACCCAAGGCTGAGAGACTTCACCACTACGATCTACACCTTGGTCTGTGAGTGGATGAATTCGAATTGCTCTTACCTGTAGCCTGGGCATACTCAGGAGCCCCAGCCATGAACAAATCCTTTGTGCAGTAGGTCCTACAGAAATACACAGAGCGCAGAGACATCTGAGTCCGTTCTGCCTGGATTCACCCCAAAACCAGAAATGCTGGTGCAAAACCATCCCAGTAGAAATTAATTGTTTAGGTTGGGAAGTTGTCTGATTGCATCCATAAAGTCCCCCACACATATATGCACTGTGCACATAGATACACAAGCACCTGTTGAAAACCAAAATCTGAAATTGCCAATACTGTAGATGGGGCAGGGAAGTGAATTACAGGCTCTTAAAATGATTACGGGGACATGTTCTATTACAAAAAACTGAGAATATGTAGAAAAGCAAAACCTGAGCCTCACACTTAAAGGATTTTTTCAGTTGCCCAAGCAGAGCTCAGCCTCTGCACAAAACAATAGTGTTCAGACTGCAGCAACAACTGCCACACAATTGACGGGCTCAAGAATAACAAGCTGACGAGTGGATTTGGCATCCTCACAGCCAGAGCCCGAAGATTTATTGCACTGGAGTAGTGCACGTCAGTTTTCTTTATCACTGGAGTCCCTCAGCAGATTTATACATGATGACGTTAATTGAAAAAGAATAAAGCTGTACATTCTCCTAACAACTGGGGCTCGCTCAGCATCTCGCTGTCCAGCCCGACTGACAGCCCAGCAGTCACTGCTCTCTCGTCAGGGGCAGGCACCTGGCAATGAGAATAGCCCTACAGAGAAACGGGGTCACAGCTGGGCTCTTTGTTGAAGGATGCTCTAACCCGAATGCCAGCTATTTCCAAGGAATCTATTAATCTTCTACAGCTCTAATGCAGAGTCATTAAATGCATCCCTTTCCTTGCTTCTTGTGACCCAAATGGTTAATGATGTCCTCTTTATAAGCCTAAGAGAAGATGGGCTTCCTCCTTGTAATAATTCAGACTAATGTTTACCCTGCAGAGAAATAAGAGAGCCCCTCCCCTGCTTTACAGGAGTCCTTGTTTCTGTCACATAACCTGGCTCCGGTCTCGTTGTTTGAGCCTTCCCTCTGCCATATCCATTACTACCAGAGAGCAACTCCATGTGTTTTGTTTTCTGGGTCATTTGCCAAGTTTGTGGTAGGTACTGACTGCTGGAGAGAAAACCCTAAAACCAAGCAGAGTAAATAACCAGCAAACTGTTCCCTCTACTGCAGTTCAAAAATAAGTGGGAATTGTACTGCATAAGCTTTCCTGAAGGCCAGTTTTTGAATTGTACTGCATAACCTGTCCTGAAGGCCAGTTCTTCAGCAGGATCATAGAGTCTGCTTGCATAAAATACAATTTCAGTCTTGGAAACAGGCTAAAACTTTGGTCTGTGCTCTGTCATTGGGTTAATCCCGTCCTTAGCTAGGGACTCCAGCAAAGGTGACACTAGGTGACACCACCACTGCAGAGGTGGCTTCAAAGGAGGGGGTCTGGGTCCCTGCTCCCACCGCTCCCTCGCTGCCTGGCCAGGGAAGCAGATCCCCAGGGTGGGACATGCCGGCCTTACTTCGCTCCCTTCAAAGCTGCAGAGATTTGTCTGGGACCAGAGTCAAGGCAGCTCCATCACTGCCGAAAATCCCACCGGAAAGCCCAGGTTCAGGACCTATCTGGCTAAGAGGTGGGCTTACGTGCCCTCCTGGGAAGAAGCTGCTTTCCCAAGCTCCTCTGCAAATTCCTGGCTTCGAGGGCAAGCAGCTGTTCATGGCTTCTGCAAGGTTTTTCAGGGTTATTCTGTCCTGATGGATACCCGCGACTCCTGCCACTGACTCAGCCATCCTCCCCCCAGTGCCAGGGACTGGCCGGCTCCCTGCAGAGAAGAACAGAAAATGCCCTCCCAGGCAAAGGTAGTTTTATTAAGGAGAGAAACCTTGTTATTTCTTCCGTGGATCTTATTGGCTTTTTGTTGTTTCCATTAACTTTTACGAGTTTAATAAACATGCCCGATTTTAAAAAATAAAGTATTTTCCTGGCCTTGAACATTGAATTTTCCATCTAGTCCAAATGCAAGAGCCATTTTAAACTCCTCACTGAAAATCACTGAAACAAAGCTTTTGAGTATTTTGCATTATTTCACTGAGAGTAACGCGTAGATGATTTGGAATATAGCCACTAAATTGTGTTTGTTGTTGTATAAACCTTGTGAAAGAGCAAAAACAGCAGAGTAAAAACATCTTTACCTATGTGATGACTTTACTTAAAGTCTTTTCTGCCCAGCTGCTCATCGGCCAAATCTTAAGCATAGTGACTCCATTCGTTAGTGCATTAAATCTCTTTTGTGATGGTAAAAGTCAGACTTAAAAATAGCAAGACTAATGCAGTGACCTGATGAGTCTTTACATAAAATCAGCTGGAAGTGTTAATGGTGCCTGTCTGAGAAACATGTAAATGATGGCAAAGAAAAGATATCATGCCCATATATAATCTAGTTTCCTTTCCAGGTTTCCTTCAGAGCTCACCAATCTCACAATTACTGGAGCACAGTGGTAGTTCAAAGTCACCTTTGTTAAACCAGCCAAGCTTCAGTATACGTGTGCCCCTGCAGCCCCGGTTCTGCACCAACATCTGGCTGAATTAAAATAGGTGTAAACCCTTCCGAAAACTTGAAAGGTCTTTGCAAGGACTAAAAGAGTTACTTGATCACAAGTAAGATGGCAGTTGAAAAAAAAAAACAAGCTAATTTACGGATTGTAGGACCTGAAAGGCAGTCCAGTTGTCCAGAGGGCTCTAGAAAATGAGGTCAGATACAGCATGGTGCATAATTACTCACACAGGGCTAAATACAGACATGAGCACTGGGTCACTATTAAAAGGCAACTCCACTGACTTTTAATAGCTCCAGAAGTGAAATAGGGAATTACTAAAAACCTGCATCCCTTTCTGAAAACGCAGTACATATTTAAATGCCTTTCCAGTAATCCCAGAATTATCATTTAGGAATACCTGGATTTTTATTTAGCCTCTCTGGAATCCTATTTCATCCAGCTTATTCCGAAACAAACCTAATCAGTTCACAGCTACTGTAAGCCCCAAGAAAAATAACACCCAGTTTTTGATAGAAATTGAGCTGCCTTTCCTGATGATTCCCATATTACTACACTGGGGTAAGTTGTAATGAGATACGGGCAGTGAGATGAAGGCCTTCCCCTCTCCTTATTATTATAAAATCATTTTCCAGCAAAACCATATTTATTTGGCCCAGGCCCTAAGGCAAAAATTCTCTATCTGATGTTTAAATAATGACAACCAATTTGCAGGATACTGGTAATCTTAGATCAATTGCCCACAAGCTGTTTAAAAAAATATTAAAACGTCTCTGCACACGACTCAGCAGAATGTGAACGGGCTGCAGGAAGAAAATGGAGAATCAGACCAACAGGCTTTATGACATTGTGCAATCAGCAGCTGCAATCCAGAAGAAAAGCTATTTAAAAGTCTACGTCCAATGAAAACATTGTCGTTACACCTGCAAGCTATACACAGTAACTAGCTTTCTCCCGCTATAGTCTTCCTTTGTTTTTTTCTTTTCTGGCTGAAATGTTTGGGTTTCAGTTTTGCAGGAACATGTCTCCCTTCAATCCAGTTCTTCCTAAGTAAAATAGGACACAGTGTGGGAAAAGTGGCCCTGAAGTGGACTCTGAATGGCACGGCTCAGCCTCCCTTTGCGGCAATAACCATACCTGCAGTGATTAGGTCAAGACAGCACCAGTAGGTCCACAAGGTCGGACACTATCAATTGCATAGGAGACAATCCTTGCACAAGACAAAAAACCCCAGAAGGTCAAGAGACACTGCGCCAAGTCTCAGCTGCACCCACCCAGTGTGGCCAGCCTCCACCTACCCCTCGGGGTGCTGCCTCCCGCAGGCAGGGCTCTCAGCTCTGCCCTATGCACGCGCCACGGCAGGCAGCACCAGCAGGACCCAGGCGTTTATATGAAGCTCTTGAAGAAATAACAATAATCTTTCCCCAGAACTGTAAAACCGTCCAACAGCGTTCCACCACAGAGACAAAATTCTCCCTAAAAATCTATATGGCATCCAAGTCATCTCTACAGACCCCTCTTCTCTCCAAGCTCATTTCAGTTTACAGGCTGGGTACTTACAGAAAAAAAAAAAAAAGAGCAAAGTAATTTGATTTTGCCTCATAAGCAAGAGTTAGTTACAAAAATACTTGGTATTTTTAGTACAATCTGGGATATTGTAACTGGGCTACACAAAATATCTCATTTTGTAACTTCCATTTCTCAGCATTAAGATTAACTCTGTCTCTCACTCTTGCTGCACGTTTCTGTGGCCAGTGGGCCATTTCTGAATCAACTGGAAACTGGACACTTCGGGGGTTTTTCTTTCTGATCACACCTGATCAACTTAAGGTTCTGAATTTCAAAATATTCCAGTAACAAACATATCACTCCATGTTCTCAGTAGGTGAAGATAAAGTGGCATTATACAACTACTATTGAGGTCATCCACCTACACACCTGGCTAACAAGAGCCTTCTATCATAAAACCACATTTAAAGGACTTGATCGGACCTCAGCTGCAAGGAAGAAAATTCAAAACAAACCTTCTGGTTTCAGTGACATTTCAGTGACGGAGTGTAAACAAGATGTGAGTGTGGAGCTGTCTCCTTTTGGTGGCCCACAGCTTGCTTCCATCGCTAGCAAGTAAGACATGGAGCTACATCAGGCAAGGTGACCTCCGCAAAGGCTTTTTTTCTTCTTGCTGCACGTCCCAGGCAAAGTTGGACCTTTTTCTTGGGGAATATAAAAGCCCCAAGCACAGAGCTGCAGGGTCCCCTCCAGCAATAATTCAGCCTCGCTGGAGACAGCCAACTTAATGCAATCTTAATGTGATAAACTGCTAACTTGATTGGATTCAATGAGATGTAAATTATTAGATTCGATAAGTACACAGAGACCATTTCACCTTAAACTCTGCTCAGGAGGATTCTGCCTCCAGTCTCTTCATCATTCCTGTTAATTATATGCAATGCATCACAGAGATGAGAAAGGGTTGGGACTTAAGTTGTCCTCTGACTCCTCACAAGCCACCACAGCGTTCCCTTCTGTAGTAAGGTGTCTTCTATTGATAAAGAACTTTTTTTCAGAATAGCTGCAATCACTTATGGACACAGGTTGATCTTCAGCATGGTCAAAGTTGAACTAAAAAAACTCTGTTCATCCAGATCTGTGCAAAATTCCCTTATGTTTAAGCCAGAGAATGTCTTCTCATGTGGATTCATTTTTAGTAACTAAAAACTTTGTGGCAACAAGTATATGTTTATAGCTTCTCATTCACTGAAAGATTCTTTAAAATCTGTTCTGCTGAACACAGAAATCAGTGCTACCATTCCAAAGAAGGGGAAAAAAAACCACGGGACACTATGAAAATATGTACAAAGATATTCACAAAAATATGAGCCCAAACCAGTGTCTCTGAGCTTGTAAAACTCTGGTGGGTTTTACATTCCCCTGTGGTTTGTAAACATTTTGAAAAGATGTTTTTCTTATAACCTTTTTCATATTCTGACTCAGAGAAGTGATGTTTCTTAATTTTATTTAGCTGGTGTATTTCTAATCAGAAAAAGTGCTGGTTTACACTTTGTGCACTCTGCGACGCTCACCACCTCTTCACCTTAAATTTTCCCTGTCTGCCATTTGGCAGGTTTTTTACCACCCAACCTCCTCACACAGTACTTTCAGACATTTCCAATTTACCGTGATGTAATTCATAACTACCACCCTTTTTGATAATTAATCTTTGCTGTGATGAAGGCACACTTCCACTTTACAGATGTTGCTTTTTTCATTGAACAAGTTCCACAGACTTTTCTTCTTTAACATATAGTCCTTCATTTTAAAAGCCTTTGACAAAATAGCTTGAAATATATAATACATCATCTCTTAATCCTATCATGAACATCATACTGTACCGCTTAGCAGAGATTGTAGGTATTCCTCTGCTTCAGGCATCTCTGAAAGGAATTCTTTAAACAAAATACTCCTACTTGAATTTGTTCAACAGTTTTATACTGAATAATGGTCTGTCAAAATCAAAATTCTGATTGATGTTTTCAAAGGATTTTTTTAAGAGTTCAAAACCAAATCAGAATAGTTAATTTCAGACTCCACATCTCATGCTGAATTTTTCATTTTGCCTTAGAGGAATGTTTCAGTTCCTTACAGGATCAGATCCCAAGTGATGTTAAGAAATGTTCCCCTATAATTCCCCAAACACAGCCACTCAGTATGACATTATTCCTGTCCTCTATGATGTTATTACATTTATGAGAAATGGTAACCAAAGAATTACCCATGCAGAACAGATCTCTTGGGAGAACATCTAGTGAAGAGAGCAAGGGGTTTCCAGTTCACCTATAACTCAGTAGCCCTCAGAGGAGCAGCACAAAGCCTAAGCAATCCCTCCTGCAAGCCTGCAGCAGCCAGCCCCCTTGCACTGGCTTTGTAGCTCCTCGTTTTCCTAGGTTAATTTTCTCCTGGCTTGGCACGGATCAGAGCTGGTCAGGGTCTGCCATCACTGAAGCCAGTTTTTCAGAGCCCCAGCTGACACCACACCAAGGACTACAACAGCATCACAGCTGCCGTGGACTAGCCCTGCAAATGTTTTCCAGCCTGATGAGAAGGTGGATTTGTCTCTTCCACCTGCTAAGAATCCAGTTTAGGTGTGAGAGGTGGCTGCTGGGTTGATCATCTGGCCCTAGATGACTGGAGGATCACATATGGTCCTTCTCGTTGGGTTTTCAAACTGATGCCTAAGGCACTCATGCCTCCCACTTTGAAGTTATCATCTTTGTTTCTCCTCTTTCAACTTAACACCGAGTTTTTGGACATTTTAATGTGCAGTTGCTAAGCAGTAGCATGGCTAAGAAGCCAGAAATATCAGCGGTACCTTTAAAATGACACTTCTGGACCCATAAGGGCTCCTCACGCTGCTCTTTCTGCTCAGATAGAACTGAGTTTCACACTCCCTGCAATTCTCAAAAATGCAACCTGCTGGCTGGCTTCGTCGGCATTCTTCATCTCATTTATTTTTCTACACTCACACAGACAGGTGAGTTATTTCTAGCTTATTACCAGTAAATAATGAGCAATTGCATCCCAGATTAGAAAATCCCTTTGGGATCCAAAGCCACAAGTGCTGCAGAATGGACATACAGATAATTAGAGACTAGTTCAATGCAAAATCCACTGAAATCAAGAGACAAGAGAGGAGGAGGTATAATGAGTAATTGCTGCCCAAGAATACAGGTGCAACTTCTGCAGGGAACTTGTTGAAGCGCCTCTAAAGCATTTGTGGTATTGGATTTGGGAAAAGAAGGCACAAAACCAAGGAAGAGATTGGGAAATCTATACAGCTCTCAACCAGGACCTCTACAGTCATCATCTCATCTGATGGTGAAGGAAAATGTGAACCTCTTGAGGACAACCTGGTTTGAGGAAGCAGTGCAGAGCATTTTGGGGTGTGAGGTAGCTTCAGAGAGAAGTGAAGCCTGAGTGGGCCTTTAGCAGGCAGTATCTTTACAGGCTTTGCCTCCAGAAAATTAAATTCTCATCCAGAACTGTGTATTTCCTTCCTGACCCCATGCTGCCATGTGCTACTCTGAAAGGTCAGGTAGAAGCATTAGAACATCGTTTTCCCACAAATTGTTAATAGTCAGTCTTAGAAACCCAAAAGGAAGGCATAAAGCTCATTCTGCTATATTAATACGAATAGGGACTTTTACTTCCCATTGACTTATGTGTACTTAGCTGTATTATCACCAGGTGTCAATGCGTAAGCCCAAAGGATAAGATTTGAGTCCGGCTTTAATTAGTTTACTGTAATGAGGCAAACCACGTTTCACCTTTCCAAGGAAGTCATTATTTGCACTCTTCCTGCTTTTCAGTACTCGCACCACCTTCTCAATTTGCAATGGGGGTGCAGCAACTGCCTGGTTTATTCAGAAACGCAGCAGAAGCAGTATATACAGAAACGACGAGGAAACGCTCCTGAAAATGACACGATGGACCAGAGGTAAGCAAAGGGTCAAATCCAGTGACAAGACAAACTGCTTTTAAGACATGTCACCTCATTAGTGTCCAGCTTTAGCAGTGAAAAGGCCAGTCGCTGCCCTCCGATCCTTCAGCCGTAGCCTCCTGTGTCCCTGATGCACTTTGCATATTGAACTTGACGTAACCATTTCCAGCACGTGCGACACAAGCCGGGGCATAGTGAGCTCTGCACCATGCAGAGAGGCTGGTGGGGGATGTTCCTGGGGCAGAGCTCATCTAGCACTATGGTGTAAGGCTGCAGTACTCCAGGGACAACTCAGGAGGACAGGACCTGCTTAACACCACAGCTCTACTGGCCTGGGAGGAACGCAGCCGGGCTGGAAGGAAGAGTGAAATGGGTCTACAGTAGAGCTGGTGAAAATTAAATTAACAAAAATGTGGACTTTGAAGTTGTTTCCACTTCACAAGGGAATGAAACAAGGCAGTTTCTCATACCTGGGAATTCTTCGCCAAGCTGTTTTTATGCTAGGATCCAGAGTACAGAAATACGTTCCCTTTTCCCTCTTCTGAATGCAATAACATGAAGGATCCCCAGGCTGGGGCTTCTCCCCATTGCTTTCCCTTAACTCAGAAAGCTTACAGAGTTTAAAAACAAAATAAAATAATAAACTCAGACCTTCAAAAAATATTTGAGTTTCAGTTGATATAGGACATTCAAGGGAGTTAGGGATGAAGTCTGCTAAGGGGGAGGTTTTCAGTTTTTACAAAAGAATAGGCAAATAAAATATTTATTTTTAAAAAGGGAGCATTTTTCTTTCAAAGTGGTTTAGATCCTGCTTTCACGCAATGCTAGTCCCTGCAGGTGCCAAGATGGAGCAGCTCCTGCCCTCAGGGGAGCAAAGAGACTGTGGCTGCTTTATTAATAGGGATTTTTGTCTCCATATGTCTCCAGGGCCCATTTTCAAAAAAGTATTCATGGGGGGCTATTGCCTAAGTGATTCTGAAAATCCCAGTTGTCAGTCTCCTCTACAGACACCTAAATATCTTTCAAAATTTTGCTCTAACTAAAAATTGAGTAAGACCCCCTCTGGCTCAGTATACTCTAAATAAGCTGTTCCTGGAGATTTGCATTTTTTTTTTAGAAAATGTATTGCTGCTGCAAAAATTTATCTCAGGTTTTAAAACCAGCTCAGCTATAAAAAAGGATAATATTAAGCTAGAGAGAGTCATGAAATAAGAATGATCAAATACTTCCAAGCCTTATCATCAATAAAACTGTAAAGTTAGCCACACCGGTTCACTTCAGGGCACCTGCTCACATTTAATTGAATGATTGTTTTAATTTTTCATTGTTTAAAACCACTCAACCACTTATCAAGAGTCAGTGCTGCTCTTAGAGCCGAGCATAAAACCTTCTTACTCAGCTCCACTGAAAAGTCCATATTTTTTTAGGAATCCTGGACCCTGTGAGAGCTGCAGTAATACAACAGTCAGCCCAGACCCTGAGGTTTCCCAGGCAGAATTCCCAAGTGGGATCAGATTCTCAGATGTCTCCTTGGGATCATTGCTTGCTTTTATCAGAGGAAAGCAGGAGCTATGCCCTCCCCCAAACTTTCAAGAGGCCGTTTTCCTCTCCAGCATTTTGTTCCTTTAGGGACTCTCAGAGGCTGAACTTTGCATGAAATAATGCAGATAAAGGATAGGTGTCCTTCCCCAAACAGGTTTACTATACGGATCATTTTCTCTGGGGTCAGGTGTTTCCAGAAAGCCTGGGGTAACAGTTAAAGCAACACATACCAGTATTGGCACTGGAAACATACCTGTTATCTCATTAATACAAATGATGCTACAAGTCGACGCCTATGAAGTCTGAAGTCCTCAGCTCGTGCTGGGCACTGCACAAAAAGAAAACTGACCATCCCTGCCCCAAAGACCTTCCACTCTATAAAATCGTGGCAAAAAAGAGAAGAAAAGCTTTTCACACACACAACTAATACCATAGATGTCCCCTCTTCTACTAGCTGGCCGGATTAGGCAAGGTGGATGCCATCATGGTGGTGCTGGCAGAGCCGCACAGTGCCGTGGTCTCTTCCCTGCCACACACCGAGGAGCACCGGCTGTGCTGCAGGAAGCGGGGGCACAGTCCTGTTCCCTGCTCCAGTCCCCCCACTCTAAATATAACCCTGGCTAAAGCCTGCAGGGGCTGACAGCCCACAGGAAAGCACATGAGAAGCAGCAGTTGGAAGAAGAGCCGGATTCCAAGTCAGCGTCGCTGGGCTTGACAAAGTTATTCAATATAACCTCAAAACTTCTTCTGAACCAAGGCTTAGATGTGTATTTTAATGCCCTGCTGATTACACCCAGGAAGGTGAGGCATTCAGGTGAACTCAATTTGTGGCAAGATGGGAAAGCCAAAGGAAAGGAAGTCCGTAATACTTGTACACATGCCAAAAAAATCTTCTGCTGTCTTTAGGAAACAGGAGGCCAGATTCTGAGGAGCGCTGGATTTTTCTCCATTGCTACTAAGGGCACAAACTAGTGCAACATGTTTAAGGTCCAGCCTCAATTTATCTTCCCAGGACAGCGTTCCCTGCAGCATTCATGCCCAACAGACCAAAAGCTTACCAGGCAGATCTCCAAATTAAGAGTTGTGCATATAATGGGTGTATAATTTGTGAAATCAAAATGTCCGCACTTTCCATATTTTTTAGTCATCCCCTATTGTTCTGTTTATGTTCTTTGTTTAATTTACTTTTTTAATAACAGCTCAATTCTGGAATGTAAACACCGTGTCAAAGCAAAAACTAGAATGCTTGAGAAAAATAATGTAACTTCTCCAAAGCAAATGTCTCCAGTTTCCCTCCCAAAGTATTTGCTGATTATCATCTGAATTCACAGAAAGCTTCGGTCCTGC
>NW_008824900.1:8065414-8071028 GCF_000699105.1 Pygoscelis adeliae | reverse complement strand
CCTGCTGAAGCTGCAGTTGTTGGGTTTGGGGCTTTTTTTGAATAATAAAAATTAGCATTCACTGAAAGCAACTTCCCATTATGAGATTGGCTCTATTATGAGATGGATTCTAAAATCATGAGTTGTTAAACAGCAAACATCGGACTTTTTAGTCCACTGGACTGTGAGCCTTTCCTAGTCCCTCAGCTCATCTGTGCAAGCTAATCTTTGCTGCTCTGCAGTACAGAAACTTATTTTTTCTTTTAAATGAAACTGAGAATCTTATGTAATTGAATGACTCCAGCATCAAATGTTGTGATACAATCTCAATTTGGAAGACTTGCAATTGTAGATGTCTTAGGGCTAAAACCCATCATTTGCCTCAGTCTGGATTGAATGTGTAGAATTACTGTGGGCTTTCCTCAGAACAGCAGATGGTGGAGGCTCTAGGGAATCAGTTCCAGGTCCCTGATTCTCCTTCCTATCCATGCCCAGTACTACATTTAACAGTCCACTCTTTTGCCACTGGCAAGGAAACTACCAAGGATATGCAGAGAGGAAACGGGTTCTCTCATGCCATGTTCCCGTGCATGAAATTCACCTTATACTCAGCAAAGACATGAGCAGAAGTGCAAGAGCCACATTCTCATGCAGATGCTCACCGCAGCCTTCCTTACATTGCAGAAACTTGCTGGGGTCAACCTGCAAACAAAAATTAGACGCTTGCCCTTCCCCATCCCTGTGTGGCACAGACACGGAATCACAGGCAACAGCCCACCTGAGATGACAGCAGGGGCTGAGAGGCCCCCAAATTACACCAGCCGGATGGCAAAATTGAGGCGAGCTGCAAATTCATAAAGTTATGAAATCCCAGTGCAAGGCTAATCGTCTACATTAAGTCTTTGAGTGCAATTACTAGCACTAATGGTTGCAGGGACAGATTCCAAAGAACGTTCTTTAAAACTTTTAGAACTGGAGGGTTTGAGATAATGCTAAAGCCAAGCAGATAATCTCTAGAAAAGAAGAAAACAAAATTGTGATTACAGCTGGGCCGTGCTCACTTGGTATTTTAAATTAAGTGGATGATATACCAGGACACACAACCTTGAGAAGGAACAATCTGGATTTTTTTTTACAAATGCTGTTGGTGGTTGATATCCAGACATTGGTCATTAGATCTAGTTTTATTACAGCCATAAAAGAAGTGAGTTAACAGCTTAGTCACATCAGGCAGGATATGCTTCAAGCACAGCCTGAATGAAAGAATGAAGTTAAACACTGAGAAATACAAGGTAATTTTAAAAAGATTCCTAATAGTTTCTTCCCTAAAACAGCAAGAGGTAACATACAGGATAGTTTTCAAGTAAGACTGCATGGCATACTGGGAGGGAGCAGGGTATGGATTTGAAGGAAACAAACCGGACATATCAGCATGTATATCAGGACGGCAGTTTGTAAGCTATCACTACCAACAGGCCTTCTGGCTTTCAAGAGTATCAGGTATCTTCATCGTGTAAAAGAAATGCAAAGAAAGATCTAGAATCTGGTTCTTGTCCTATGTCAGAGTAAAATCTGCTGCCTGTTGACTCCATTTGTGCAGATTATCTAATTACTAAAGGCAGATACTGCTGGTGTGAAGCCTGTAAGATAAATAAGAGAAACAGGTCAGCAGCCTGTGGTAACTTCAACATGCCATGTGAGTATGGAGTGACCTTTCAAGAGTGATCCAGATGAAGGTCTGATGGATACCTTAGAGCATTATTTATGTATTTTACATTAAACCAGTAGCTAAGCACTGTGCCCACAGGAAGAGAAAAGAAAGATACAGTGAGCAGAATGGGAAGAGAGCAAGGAAGGAAATCTTTGCAGATAAGTCAAAAAGATTGTGTCACTGCAGGACTAGAAGTAAGTCTCTCACAGACAGCACAGCAGATTTATGCCACTGTAGGCTTGACTCCAGGAGGCTGGAAAGTTGGAGTGTGCTTTTTCAGAATGTCATTTTATTTCAGTGTGGGTACACGGCTAAGACTCAACACTGAAGGAGTTTAATGACACTATATTCTCAAGGGAAACATTAAATATATAGACACAGTCACATATGCCCTCCTATCTAATGGCAAGAACTAGCATTTTCTATTGCAATAGAAAGTGTGAATGGGATTAGTGTTTTGTGAGTAATACATTGAAGAGCACCTCTCACGGTAGGCAGGGTGGGAGCCAGGGGACTGCGGATCTACTCCTGAACCCCTAGGGGCCACCAAAGGTCTGGACGTTACCGACGTTACTGCAGGCAACTAACAAAGTCTCTGCATATCTGGTTTGCGCCATGTGCAAATAATGACATTAATTTCTCCTTTGGGATCCACAGATGAAATGGATGATATATTTGTACGTGAGAAGGATTAATATGAGGAAAAGTGAATATGCCACCAGAGGGCAGTGAATGAAATGGGTTGGGTTTTGTTTGTAAGAGACAAGTTACAAGGATAAAACAACTAAACCAGCTAAATTCTACACACGTGTGCTTACAGACACACCTCATGGCCTGATTCACTGACGGCTTATATCAGTTTGGTGCTGGAATGGCTTGGTGAGAATCAGCGGAGCTGCACTGATATAAAATCGCTTTAAGGGAGTGCCTAGTCAGTGCCGTTGTGTTGGGAGCTGAACAGGTGTGAGGCAGTCAAACAACAACCTTGGGGAGAAACCTTCATCTAAATACACACAAAGCCAAAAGCTTCCAGCAGAGGGAAAGCCTCCTCAGGTACCCACCACACGTTATCTCAGTCATGTAGCCAGGGACCCATGGCAGTCTTAATTCTCACAGATCCTTGGCCAAACTCGGAGGACAACAGTCTCCCCACTGGGGCCAGAGGCATTCCCTTGCCCTGCCCTGCTGGGACAGACCATCACCAAGCCTGCCCTCACAAGGGAGGAGCGGGCAGGGCTGCGGGACACACCAGCATCGACCCCAAGGGCTGTTCTGCACCTGGATGCTGTTTGTGCCCGTGGGACACGATGACTACAATCACTGCTCCACCCCTCCAGTCCTCCCTTGCTATCAAAGCATCCTCCACCCACGGGAATATCCTTCCTATGGACTGGGAGAAGGCAGAGGCTGCTGCTGCAGCTCTGCTGTGTTACTCTGCTTTGTCCTCAGAGTGCAGTTACCCGAAACACAGAGTCATAAGACACAGTTTACAATCCCTGCAGCTTTTTGGCATCCCAGTGTATTGGCTTATGGATAGAGTTTGTAGTAGGAGGCAGCAGATAGAGCACTCTAATTACAGATTTACATTAAGAGGAAGGTTTAAAAGCTAATAGGACATTATTAGAATAATGATCCCTAGATGTTCTTCCAGCTAAACATCTACCATTACTAATTAAAAACAAGTTAAAAGTCAACCTGTTTAAAAAGAAATCAATATTTACAGAAACTAGATACCACCCTAATGTTAGACGTGGTGCCGACCTACAGGAACCTTCCCACATGCCATACCAAATCAAAGATTTCAAAAAGCACATTGGTTAGAAATCGGTGCCTGTGCAAAAACTGCCTTTGTAAAACCAAGTCAGAAATTTGACTCATGTACAGCTTGTTTGTCTCTTTCATTAGTCAGCTGCCCAGCAGTTTTAAATGATTGCCATGTAAAATGATATGTTACCCACTTTCTGAGATTGGGGTGTCATTTTTTCCAAAAGCAAGTTAGAAATTACATTTCGAGTGGCAGATGAAAATAATCTTCTTTCAGCCTTTGTCTCCTCTGTCTGCATCCCTGATTGCTATTGAAGAGTGTCATTTTGTGGAAGTGCACAGAATCTGCATCAATCTAACTACATGGGAATGTAAGAGTAAATCCTGGAAGTGAAGGCATACAGTTACAGAGAGAAAACAATTAGGCAAAAAATTACAATAGCAAATAGCTTTGAAATCCATTAGCTACCTCAAACTGAAAAACAAATGCTTATTTCATCAGTCATTGTACAACCATCACAAAACAGAACAAAACCCTGAAAATGAGGAAACACTCAGCTGTCTGATTCGAGGCGTATTTTAAGATCTACCACCAGTACCGTGCAAGAGAAGTAAAGTTCAGAAATACGCGGGTTCATCCAAAGACTAAAAGGAGATTATCCAATCCACAGCTGCAGGCAACTCGTTGCTAGCACAGTACTCCATCAATGCTTGCATGCATCCACAGGAACTTAACAAAATTAACAGGGGAGTCACCTGCGTCATCTGGCCCAGGAAGCACTGGCCAGTACAAAGAGAGGAAAAGGAAAGTGATGAAGTCCTCCTGATGGCTTGCCTTTCCCCTCTCACATGAACCCAAATCTACTGAAAAGAATTAAAGTCAAGTCTGACCCTGGAACTCAATTCTGCCATTGATCTGACAAAGCCCTTGCATATCAACCGTCAGGAGCAGGCGCACGACTATTAACTTCAGGCCTCATACTGGAAATGTTGACCACTGACAGCTTCCCCTGACTCCAGGTGAAGGTCAGTGGCCCCTTTGGAAAATACCGTTCCGTTCGTGACGTATCTGGAAGAAAAGCTCTGTAGTCTAGTAAGTGCTCTAGTGTTCCCAGGCCAACAGCAGTGCAAAAGAAGAGTCAATGGCAGAAGAGTCTCTGCTTTTATAGCAGTGCCCAAGTTGGACTTCAGGGGCCAATAGCAAGCACTGTGTGACCTTGCGTTTGTGATTTCCATAGACTGTATTATTAGAGACTTCAGTTTGGTGTATGTTTTTGCAGTGTGGGAGCAATAAAGAGCAAAGGCAAGAAATAAAGAGCCTCCGGGTGCTGACATAAAATTAAATCCTGACTTCTCTTTCAAGTTCAAGGTAGGAAAATCACAGTCGTATGTCTTTGTCAAAAGCATGCCCAAGCACTAATATCAAGGACAGCCGCTTTTGCCATGTAATCTTAGCACACTCTCTATATCATCCAGAGCCTTTGTAGACTTAGGTGTAAAATAAACTACTAACCCTCTTTAAAACATGCCAACAAGCAGGATTTGGCCCCATTTAAGTAACTTTAGATTACCGCTGCCTGATCCACAGGGAGACCAAAGCTTCCTTCAGGGCAATATCTGATTAGAGGAGAAACAGTTGTCAGCCTCTAGGAAACTGCAAATCATTTTTTGTTCAAACCCACAGGGATTTTTGCAAGGCCTGCTGAGCCAATTTAAACAGGGGAAAAAATCTGAGAACCCTGCAATAATATTCTCTGCAGTTTTCTAAAAGCCAAATCCTGCTCATCCTACTCAGTGAAGCAATCTTACTGAAGTTAATGAAACTGGTCCCCACCTAGAAGACAGGCTTACTGCAGCTCTGCCGCTGCACCGAGAATTGCTCGATTGTCTCTGTTGAATTGAACTGCATCAGTCAGTTTGCAGTTACATCCCTCTCCCTGCTAATACTGACAAGTTCAATTTTCAGTTTGTTTTCCTTCTTTTTTGTTGGGTTTTTTTTTTTTTCTTTCTTCAGTGATGTGTTCCAACATCTTTTCCTCTTGCCGTACAGAGCTAGGTGAGCTGCGGAATAAACATAAGGATATCAGAGCGCTGCACCTGCCTGTAAAATGACATGAATTTAATCAAAACCATTTCTAGTCTCGGGGCTCAGACACACGA
>NW_008824900.1:8062844-8065404 GCF_000699105.1 Pygoscelis adeliae | reverse complement strand
CTAGGCAACTGCTTGTTGTGCCTCTAGTGTAGGCTTGGACATATGTTTGATATCACCAGCAAGCGACTAAGTGGAGATGTAGGGAGACTGCATTATTTGATTTCTGATTATGTAGAGCTTCCTTTTTCTTGTGCTCTCATTGGCCTTATGGATTACAGTAAAGCTGTGGCTAACCTGAGCTGAATCCTGCTTATGCCTCACTTACGCCAAGGTAAATCAAGAGAAACTGTGGCACAGTCAGTGGAACTACATGAGAGTAAGACTGGGTACAAGGCTCATCAACATTTTTAATGGCACTACTTTTTGAATAAGCACTAACTCTTTTTATCTAGAACAATAACAACAAGACAGACAAGCCCAAAGCAGGAAAATACGTGTCCACTGACAGACAAATTACTCTTGCTGAAAATTCAAAGAAAGAATATTTACATCAAGGAAATAAAGCCAGAGGGACAGTGGGTTTTATGGCACCTCAAACATCCACCTGCAGGAAGGTATTTTTGCTGTATCTGCTAAGCGTGGTACCTAAAAATACTCACAATACTTAGAAAGTGAGAAAAAATTAGTCTTTTGCTTCTGATATATTTTATAATGGTTACATCTAATTCAAAGTGTATCAGACAAGAAAAGAGGAGTTCGCGGAAGCCAGAACCTTTAATCTAGTTAATTAATAGGGGGGATAGCATGTGAAAGCCTTATGTAAAATGAGAAAGTAATCTTATTCTGCTCAGGCTAGCTGCTCATTTGGTAGACGGGCAGAAGTTAACAAGGGGCCTTGCAATCTATTTAATTGGCCACAAGATCAGTCTGCACCAGTCTTTCAAGCCACACTCTTTTATGCCTCCTGTCTCTCCTCACGGAAAATGAAGGTGATGCTGCAAGACCTTCCTTCAGTTCTACCAGGCTGTCAGAATTAAGCCACATACAAGTCGGTGGAAAAGCTGCCTTCAGCGTTCAGGCTCGCGCAGCTGCAGGGATCGCCACTGTGCACGCCCGTGACAAGCACGCCAATGGCAGAGCCATGACTCCTGACAAGACACTCTCTGTAGGTGCCTCGTTACCAGCCAGTGACGACTGCTCCATACAGAAACCATTCCCAGCTCTCATGAAGAGGCGCATTGATTTTGCTGGCACTCGCTACATCCCAGTAACGCAAAGGCATCAACAAGTAAATATGGGGAAGGATTATATATTTTCTTAAAGTGAAGAAAAGCTCCAGATCTAAATGAAAATCATGTAGCTTTATCTTGAGATACGCAGGGAGAATTTAACCAAACTAGCTAAACATGGCATTTGCATGGGAAACCCTAAACTAGAGAACAAAGTACGCAACTTTGTGACTTGATCCTCAGATGAGGTCTAACGAGGTTTAGCATGACAAATATGAATGCGTTGTTATGTTGTAATAATAACAATTTTTGCAATAATTAGTACAAATAATTGGTACAATGATTTTAAAATACGAGATAATCTAATCTGTTTTCACCCTTTTTCTTGGCATTCATAGGCTGGACTTGATTTCTGCTCAGTGATAGGGTAAGAAAGTTTCACCTCCCTTTGTCAGCATTCCACTGCAAGGCCTGTGCACACCCTACCTTTTCTACAGTTAAACCACGTGGAATTTCCAGCCCAAGTGAAAACTTAAATATTTAAGTACTTTATTATTCAACTTTTAAAAATCCCAATAGAGGAAACGCAGCGAATCTCTGTGACATGAATCTCACGTGCTTTCTTTTCACTTTGGGGAGAAGATAAATTAGCCTCCATCTTTAGAAGTATTTGTCAAATAGTTACATTTTAATCCTAATTTATTTATGCTTGAATCCAGCAAAGCACTTAAGCATATGCTTATGCTAAACATATGAATTAGCCCATTAACTCTACAGTTAAGCATCATACACACTCTGATGGATTCTCTTCAATTCCTCATCTTGCAGAAAGAGTTTAATTTCTGTTGTGAGTATTGGATTAATTTTATCTGAAACACCACCTATATGCTGACTCTTGCAACAATAGTACAAAATTGTCATAACCACTGCAAACTGTACAGGTCAAATGAGTTTATCTCAACGCACATTTCTGCCACATGTTTTCAACATAACCTGAAAAGAGTACTATGGAAAATCAAGTGTATCACCTACCAGTTAAATGCAAACAAAACACGGTTACCCTCCTTTGTTTTGTAACGCTTCTTTAAAACAACAGATGCCAGGTTTAATCTCATGTTCAGGCATTTATCACATCTGTTTTCTGTTCCCTTGGAAAGTATACTCACAATAGTGCTCAAATGAATTACAATGAGATTTGTCAGTTGAAACCTAAAAGGGAGTTCAGGGAATAAACATTTAATTTTAGGAGGGGAAAAAAAAGGTGTTTAAAAGCTTTAAAGATGTTTTCAGATGGTTCAAGTAGACAAAGCTCTATTACGGCCTCTGGTTGAGACCTATCATAACCTTCATGAGGTCTCCAAGGACATACGAGGCCAAAGGAAGAAGAGATGAAGAGAAGTCTACAGTGGTGTGGAGCCTGAGGGTGCAGGCTATGAACCTGCAGCACAAGC
>NW_008824900.1:8059199-8062831 GCF_000699105.1 Pygoscelis adeliae | reverse complement strand
ATTCCGGCCCCGCAGCCTTTCCCAGCAACCACCACAAGAAAAACTTCTCACCTTAAAAATGAATAAATCTTCACTGTTCTCTTGTAAAACTGGAGCCTGCCTATTCAGAGGCACTAAGGAGGCGCCAGTGAACAACGTTCATAATCACATTTTTTTCCTAACAGCTTTTATGAGAATGCAGAAAGGTCTCGCTCCCCTTGCAAGCCTGGAGAAACCTGCAGAATGGTATTGACAAAGACAGTCCTTTAACTCAGGAGTAGAGTTTGACTCAATTTTTCTGCAGGCTAACAGCAAGGAAAGATAAAAATAGTGCTTTGAAGAGAAGGGTTTCATTGCCGCAAAATTATACACAAGCATCTAATAAAGTATAATCTAAGACTTATCATTCTTACAGGTATCATTTTCTCTGCAGCAGCTCTGAGATGAATACCTCCAGCTCTGCTACACAGGTAAGACAACCTTGATCAGGCCATAAACCAGTTTTCTTGCCAATGTCCCTTGCCTCTTGTAACTGTTAACCCTCTTTTTTTGGCCAAACCGTTTCTCTTCCTTTGAGAGACTTCTCCACCTTTCACACTCCCTCTCCTAATCCCTCATACACACTCCACGCATTAGTCTTCCAGTTTCTTTGCTATCTTCCAGCCATGTTACTCGTGCCAGTGTCTTGCAACAACACAACATCTAGTTCTTCCAGACTCCTTGAGTCAATGACTCTTTTCTCTTGAAGTCACCACTGCTTTGCTCCACGGCCCGAGTGGATGGGGGGTGTATGTGACTAACATGTCGCTCGATCTTCTTTCCCCCAGGATCACTGCCTAGCAGTTTATAGAAAGGCTCGGTTCCTCTGCAAAACAGAAAGCTAACAAAGTTCAAGTGGCTCTGGAATTTTAAAAGCAAAGTATATCCACCTCTTATGTAGCGTGTCACACAAAGAATAAACTGCTCTTCGGAAAAGAATAAATGTCATTCATTGTCTGAGCATGTGGCTATTTATAAGATGAGATTCAGAAACCATCCTCCTCAAAGCTCCAGAGGCATTCTGCCTTCACCGTTAATTCAGGAGCAGACCAGTGCTCTTCTCACTGCGGGCCTGATGTTACATGTAAATGTCATCCCTTTAGAAAGTAGCTAGAAAATAGCGAGAAGTTTAAAAATAAACAGCTTTAAGTAGAAGCAAACATTGTGGTTAGTTTTGAATTGGCTTTATTGAAATTTCTTTATGTCTAAAGTTCTGTTACCACACAATTCAGAAAGCAGAATAAGCAAATTAATTTCATTTAGGCCAAAAACTCGTTTGAAGTTGTTTGAAGGACAAAACCTCCTCAAAACATCTTTTGCACACTGAACACGAGCAATCTTCACATTTACTTTGAGCCTTTAATTCTGATACATAACCAAGTTTTTCATTAATTTGACTTCAGTGAAGCAAAAGCAAATCAGACGTGGAAACCTGGTCCATTCCGCATTAGAAGCTCTTGGCTCACTATGTAATGCATCTGTTTCTGCGTAGAGTTGCACGCAGTGAGGCAGAAAAGTTCCTCAACAAGCTTTAAACAAGCTAACAGAGGTAACCAGGAGCAGATTCATTTTCCCTGGCCTCTCCATTTGCAGGGCAGGGAAAACGTTAGTGAACATGACCAAATTTTCCAGTTTTTCCCCTCCTACAACGGGAACGCATCAGATGCAGCAGAGCCTCTTGCAGCCGTGAAGCTCTAGTAAGAGCTCCAGGTGGGAAGATGGGAAAAGACTCTTTCTCTTACGACCAAAAGCTCTTCTCAGCACATGAGCAGCTACCTGAATTGCGCCCTGGAGACAACTGTAACTCCGAGGAAACGAATGCTACTATTACAGAAACCTCTCCAGGGAAGTCCTATTGCTCAGGATGCTTAAAACTAGGCCAGACAGAACAGTGGCAGCAGCGCAAAACAAAATGGATGGCAAAGGCACTTCCTTAGCCTCCAGCTTCTGCGGGATTTCACTGTTGTTAATTGGGAAGTTGAGAGACCCACGGCGCTGCAAACTGGATGTGAAGCTTTTTAACCATCCCTTGCCAAGCGACTGCTCCACTGCCGTCGCCTTCTTTTGTGTGTTGCTTTGCTGATAAACTTCACTTAGCCTAGAAACGGCGAGTCATGCTTTCAGCCCTGCTGATGCATTTACTCTACCCAAGAAAAGGTTCCAGGAATCACCACTTCTCTTTTGGGAGGCAATAAAATATCTCTTTCCTCATCAGCTCTGTTGCAGGAACACGAGAAGAAATTACACTTTTTAAAATAACAACAAGAAAACCCTGTAGGTTAAATAGCTGGAAAAAACCAGGCAGAGTTGAATTCACAGGGCTTTGTACTGTATAATCGCACACACCCCACTGCTTTATGCAATTCTGTTGGTTATTTTAATGAATGGTTTCAAAAGATTTCTTTTTAAAGGAACACATCCACTTAAAGACTCTAACCATCTTTAAGGCTACATTCACAAAAACATCAGTTGAAAAAGCAAAGGAAAAATGTTTTTTTCTAGCATGTTTAACCTGGGAAGCTTGACAGCAGTTTCAGTACAGTTCAAAAAGACCTCTTCCATTAAACATTAAGCGTGTGAATAATCTCACTGAGTCTCCCAGCAAAGTAACCTACTCAAGCCCGTGCAGGACCAGAGCCTTGCTTGCTCCTTGTTGTGTTTCCAAACAGAAGCTAAACTATTTTTCAAACAAGATCATGAAAACCCAAAGATACGGATGTCCTTGCTTAGTAACCTGATGGTCTGTTACAGTACTTGCCCTACTGGTGCCTTCCCACCTGTAATACAGTTTTTATACTGTATTATTATCCACACTAAGCGGTCAGGTGTTTTTGGAGAGTAAGGACCGCATCTTTATTTAGTTTTGTAACCCACCTGCTATATTCTTGTATGTATCCCAACAGCCATTTCTCATTACCAACCTCACGTCTATTGCACCTGTACGTCCTCCTTGGCCTGCTCTGGCAGCCACAGAAATCCAGGGGGTTCTTCCCATGCACAGTGACGGGCTGGGGGCTCAACCCTACACGCTTCTGGCGAAACAAAGTCTTGTTTTCTGCTCAGTGGAAGTGCACGGTAATCAATCATCTATTTTATCACTAAACCGTGCCCCTCCTGAACGTATCAATATGCTGCCATCTGTCCAGCCCACTGATCGGTAGCACAAAGCACAGGGCTCCACCACCTTAAGGTAAGAAGCATAACTCTTAAATCATTTATTAGTTACACCCGAGACTACATACTGAAACACACAAACGTTAAGGAATGGGTTGAAAAGATTTTTGAAACCCCATTTTCCCTTCTGCTTTGCCTCGTGGGAATTACTGTCATTCGTGGGAGGGAGCACGGTGTATTTCACTGCTGGCCACCCCGGTCTCTCGCCCCGCAGCGCTGCGGGGAGAAGACTGACAGTGTAATTAACCGGGCTTGCGTTTCAGTTTCGCAGATGTAACCCCTCATTTCTGGATTTACTGCTTCCTTCCCAGCCTGTTTCAAAGCATAAGCCAGGGCTGACAGGCAGGTACACCGCTAATAAACCCTGCCGGTGCTCTTTTGTTACCCTATTGACTTGGGTGCCAACTTGGAGAAAAATTCCCTTTTCCTGCCCTTCGCTG
>NW_008824900.1:8053905-8058376 GCF_000699105.1 Pygoscelis adeliae | reverse complement strand
AGGCACCGGGAACGCGTTCTTTCGCTTGCTTGGCGGGGATGAACAGGGGCGTTTCTTAGACAGCATCTTCACTGCCTGACACGTTGCTGTCCCTGCGTTTCCTCTCTCGCCGGGGTTTGTCCCTGCTTGCCCTCGCACTGCTGCGGTCGCTTTCCCACCCGGACTCGGGCGCTCCGACTTTGAACTTGACATTCAAAGTCTCAGCCCGTCGTGAAGTTTTTGCCATAATCAGTTTGGCCATTTGAAGACAAAGCGATGCTGAGGACGGGAGGGCATCGGGTCTGTCCCGTATCGATCGCATGCTGGACTGGCAATAATCAGAAGTGTAGCTGTTGAGTTTTCTTGGTGCGAATCTCTGCCTGGCTCCCTGGGGCAGAGTTGGCTCTAGGAGCAACGTGCCGCTGGTAAGGAACTTGGCTGGGGAAGGAACGTGCTATCACAAGGTTAGCAGACAGTTGTACTCAGGAGCCTGTCCCCACAGCTGATGGAGCAGGGTAGTATCTAGAAAGCCCACTCTTAAGGTCAGCGTCCTGCAAAGGCAATGGCGACACTGAGATCCCTGAGTGCAGGTACAAGGCTTGGAAGAAAGTCCCAGCTCACAGGCACCAGCCTCCAGACCGTATAACCCTCAGCGAAAATTCCTACTTAAAAAAGGGGATGAAGACAATATAGAGATGCTGGGGATGAGAAAAGCAAGGGAGACCCCAAATGGGGAAGGAAAGGATGTTTCAGGCTTGGGTGTGAACACCTGTGAGGCACCATTGCCAGCACGCCGGTAGCCACAGCTCAAAACACACAGATGCCACATGAGCATCACATTGGCATTACTGTCTCAGCCAAGACAGAGGACTGAGCAGGTTTCTCCTCCTGGAGGGGACTGTCTGAGCCTGTCAGCAAGATGCCTTGGCACGCAGGACCGCAGGGAGCTGCTCGTGCAGCACCACATCTGCAGTTACAGACTGGGCTTCAGCAGGCAGAGCTGCCATCCCAGCACAGCCTGGGTGGGCAAACAGCACTGCTTGCTCCCTGGCTTAACACCTCCAGCCTCAGAGTAACTTACAGCAATCCCAAGGACAGGCAGAACAAGTCAGGGAAAAGTTAGAGCAATCTGATGCACCAAGGTGAATCGGTATTTTAAGGGTGCAATACAAGAGTTTGGTTGTGTCTATGTACAGCTACACATTTAAAGTGCCATGTAAGATGGCAAGCAGCAATGATAGTTAATAGTCTACAATTTCTAAATATTTTGTTCACCTTAATTCCTTCTTCAAACAATTAATTCATAGAAAAATTTTTAATCAGACATGAAGAGAAGCCTGCCTCTGAACAGCACACATGCAATTACCACTCTGCATATGAATTGATGTTCTTTGTGGTTTGGTTTTTTTTTTTTCCCTCCCTAGCTTATAATTAAAATTTGAAGATTGGCTAATAGTTCAGACTAATAGTTCAGAGAACTGGAAAGTTAAGCCTTTTATTTACCCACGGAGGATGCAGGGCACAGGCAAGTGTGTCTGCTCCACAGCATTGCTGAGTCTCAGCCCTGACCTGAAGAGACCCAGCCAGCAGGGATGAGGAGGTAGTTTCCTCTTCATTAATCCCTTAGGGGGCTGCTTAGATCTCCACAGTAATGACAAGCTCTGATTTCAACACCTGTCCCCTAGGAACTGATGAAGACCCTCTCAAGATTATCAGGTGAAGAAGTTGTCACGAAGCAGTCTGTGGCTAAGCTTGACTTTGTATGTCTCTGAAACAGGGGAAAGGCTTACGTGCACAGACAAGAAAAATCACTTAATGAGTGTTCTGCACATACTTGCACCAGCTCCCTAAGGATACTGCATTGTAATTACAGACCTAATGCTGTCATTCTAAGAACATGGTTAAAATTGGTGCATGATCCAAATTAGCAATGGTGACATTTCTCAAGGGATCAGACATCAGTTGATTAGAGCAATGGCACCAGTGATAGCACTTAACAGAACTAGCCAAAGCATTTGGTAGTACAACACTGCTGAGTTCAGTGGACTTACATCAGGAATGTGTCAGCTTGTTCACGTTATCTGAGGATAACATTGGCACCAACACCTGAAAACACTGCACATGTACAGTATGCTGAGTACATGAGAAGTTCATGATTCTCACCCTGAGACTGCACAGAGATGAGAACAAGCTGGGTATGTTTAGAAGACTCACATGACCAAGCTTCATGGAGGATGTGGTACGAGGCGAGAGCAGTGCTAAAGAGACCTTTTCATGTTTTAATTTGAAGCTGCTCTTCAGTTTTCTAATGTTAGAAAGTTGTAAAGGTAGCACACTTATTACCTGTTAGAAAAAGAACCCTGAAGTCTGTGGGATCTGAGTAGTTAGCTTTGCATGGTGCCAAGAATTTAAGAGAAACATCATCTAGGATCTATGCTCAAATACAGCACTAGTGCAGTGTTTTGCTGAAATGGAAACAGCTAACTCCTTGCCACAAAACTTGGAGAAAGACTGATGAAAGGGGAAACCAGTTAACTGTTTCTGCCTTTCCCACTCTAGTGTCTGAAGGAAATTTCACTAACTCAACAACTCTACTTTGAGGCCAAGCAATGCCAGGCCTGATCATGCACGCAGAGAAAGCATCCTTTCCCCTCCCTTGTATAACCCAGGCAGATCCTGTTCTCAGCAGTGGCTCTTTCTCCCTCCCTGTTCAACCAGACAGCAGAAAGTCTGAAAAAGGCAGAGACGAGAGCAAAGCAAACTCCCTTCTCCGTCAGGTGTATAGCGTACTGCTGCTGAAAGGACAAAGTGGCAGCGCTTCCTAGACCGGGGCCTGGCCTGATCCATGCTTCCAGGGGTCTCCTCCTCCTGACAGTGCGGAGAGGCAGAGTAAGATCTGGCTTTCTTACTGTGTGATCGCTGGTTCCACTTTGCTCCCCAGTCAGTCGCCTACCTAGGGAATGACTTGGCTTCAGGGGTCATCACATCCCAGTGACACAAAGTACACGCACATGCCCAGCACCCTTACAGCATCCTCAGGAGGTAACAGACTCACACCGATGCACTAGGGAAGTGCCACTGCAAACTTTGAGCGCCTAGTCTACAAATGTTTCTTCTATTCATGCTTTAGGCTTCTGTTTAAAACCCATCACGCTGATGTAAACACAGATTCAGGACCTTGCAAACTTGGGAAAGCAGCCTGGACACACTTGGGTGCTCTCAGCTGGAGGGTACAAACAGGTAGCATTCGTGTCAGACCTGCTGCTGAACAAGGTATCAGGAAGATGGGGACAACCCAGGTCATTCAAAGCCCAGCCATGAACAGAGTGCACTCAGCAGGCTCCATGTAGAGGGACAGAAGCTGTAGTCCTGACCTAGAGGAACACGTAAGCTCAGCAGGGATGCCTAGCCTTTTTAACACACTGTCAAGGGAGGGCTACACATTATGGACCTTCCCCTAACAGGTGACAGACCAGCTGTCCTCACACAGCAAGTCAGCTCCTTCCTAGGGTGTAGGATTGACACGCAGGTGTGTAACATTTGCACTGCGCCTGTGCAAACTGCAATACAGTCACAGACAAACTGAAATGATGGAGAACTGGTCCTCCTGGAGCCTTCTGCCCATATGCACCTTGGAATAAGGAAGCTATTCAGGAGGCGTGCAAGCCAGAGTCATCATCCTGGGAAGGCAGATACTACCGGTGGGCTGAGCATCCCTGATCTAAGAGATCACCACCATGCAACAGCCCAGCTGTGCTACCTTCACTCTCCGGCTGTGTACAGGGAACGAGACCTGAAGGGCATTGTCATCTCTGTGCTTACAGCCACGACCTGGTTAGTACCACGAGTAGGAAGGGGGACAGGTAGCAATGTTTGCTGATGACTCACATGGCATGTAATATCTAATAAATACCAAATTTTTTAGAAGGTAGGTGTACATACAGCACACAGCAGTGCAGAAATGTGTCTGACCCGTTTTGGATTCCTGCCATCTACTGCCTAGTATATTCTTCTGCAATCACAGTACAGGCTTCTGATTAAAGAGAGCATTTCCAGCACCCGAATAAATAGCCTCTCTCATAACAGCACACCTGAACAATAGAAGTGCTAGAGGAAGATCTGAAAATACAAGTGGGAGAATTGTTACATGCAGAGTTATGACCTTGAAAAAACAGCACTCTTCAGCTGTCGCTCATTAGACAGAGTTCACACAATGAGTAAGAACTGAACCCTCCTGAGGCCTGTTTCAACCCCCCTTTTATTCAAAGACCATACTTTCTCTGTCTTAAAATCTGAATTGGATATAAAGACAGTACATTGCATCCTGTTTAAAGAAGGACAAATAAATTGGCAGAACTTTAGCTCAGTTATCAGAGCAACTGAAGGGCACTGCAGCACATTACAGTAGCACTACTGGACAGAGAGGAACAAAACTGCTGCTTACATGCTTAAAATGAGTCACTTGCTATTGTAAAATGAATGCTTTTTTCTT
>NW_008824900.1:8028659-8053846 GCF_000699105.1 Pygoscelis adeliae | reverse complement strand
GAAAGAATAATCATCATGAAAAAACATAGATTCATTACAGTGTTCCCACACAGAAACGGTGACAGCAAGGCGTGCAGATGGGAGCGATTTAGTTCGGTCAGTAAGTCTGGAGACTGTGGTCACTAAAGCCTCGCAGCCTGAAAGGCAGCATGTGGCTGAATCCATGCTAATGCAGGAGAGGACTTGATTGCGCATCTCTGAACGCCACTACAGAGTACAACTGCTAACTTCTGCCACATCAGTAGGAAACAAAACTGTCAGGGCTGTAATGGTAACGAGGTGCAATATTTGGGTGGCTCAGTAGACTATGAAGTGCACAACCTTGCATGGCAGGCTGCTGAAACGGATTGGGAAGGAAAAACTCCAAAGGAGATTTTTCCTTGAAATGACAATGACACAAAAGAGAGAGCACAGCCAGTTTTCACGGTAGGTGGGTAATGCAGAGCCCCCAGTCATTAAGAAGTCAAGCCATTCAGAAGCACTAGGCAGTCTAATATCCTGCTGTTCTTCATCCATCCCCTTACTTAGTTCTCTCCTCCTCCTCCTCTTTCTGCTCCCCTCCGTAAAATGGAGGTGAATCAGCAGAAACAAGCCAGCAGGAGAAGGCCTTCATCCACATACGTCAAAACAATTCGCTGTAGGCAAACAAACAACACGGAGATGTCCTGACCCAGTGTGCTCTCTGCTTTCACGTGCCAAGTGCAAAGCAATCTCTGGCCGCAAAAGCTTTCACCTTCTGTTTCAGGTGGTCTTTTTGAGCCTTTAATCTCTTTTCCCATTAATTTTGAGACACCAGAAAAGGAAACAAAGCCAAAATTAAACCCCTGAGCACAGGAGACCTTGCACACAATTCCATTTTCATTCTGCAGAATAAAGATATATGTATGTAAGGATCCTAAACCCCAATGCCTGGCATGCTGTTGGTGCTGTTCTGGGAGTGACTTGATGGGAAAAGATGGTGTTGGGTTGCCCCCCAGGACACCAGCGTGGTTGTGCAGAGGGAATGAAGTAGAGGCAACCAAGTAGGACCAGAATTAGCAGTACAGAAGATGACCACAAGGAGTTTTATCCCTTTATCCATGGAAGAGGAGAGAAGCGTGCCTACTGAAACACTGAACACACCTTTTTTTTTTTACTGAAATTGTTCTCTTCTACCACCTGAAGCAGAGAGTCCCTGGAACGTACAGTCATTTAACTTCTCCATCTTTTCAATCATATGGTGCATTGACTGCGTGGATAGGTGTGCTAGAGGTTGCTTTTGGTTTCAAGACAAATTACCTGTCAGTCAGTTACATCAGACTAGGATATTTCACAAACATTTGTTCATTCTAGGTGTGTTTTCTTCAATGTCCAGACTAGCACACCAAAGAGTGATATATCTCATGTGGATGCAGTATATTCTCCAGGGGGCAAATAAAGCCAAACTGCGATGGTTTTGCATAGTCCATAATTTCCTGCATATTGTGTAAAATTGGCATAGTTTCTGAGAAAGCTTGGCCGTGGGGTTTGCAAGCATGAGCTCCTATTGCATTAGCTAATGCTTTAGGAAGGCATAAAGACTTTGGGTTTTTTTAGTAAAACCACAATCAAAGGTAAAATCCTCTTAATTATTCATGTTCAGTAAAGAATTCATGCCAGTGCCCTTATGAAATCACGTCCTCTCTCCATCCTAGTCATCCCATCAAATACCTTTGGCACCTGCCTCAGTGCTTTGGCATTTGATATCAAAAGGGTAGAATGGTTTTGTCATCCTCGAGCTCAAGTTACTCAGCTTGAGACCTCTTAAACTTCACTGACAGCCCGCATTTAGAAGCCACAGACACCTGCCAAATGAGACACCTGAATTGCCTTGAAAATCTGTCTGTCCAGATATGTTGCATGAATAACCAAATTCCTTTTATGATTTCTGCATTATTTTGCAGATTGCTTTTTCTCCTTCCAGCACCGATTTTCCATTAGAAAGCTTTACTGCTCTGATAGCAAGATGCAAGACTAGGTGTTGAGATGTGAGTTTTAGGCATTTTTACCCTTGTGTGGATGCATCTAAGAAAGACTGCGGGCGGGAAAATGTCCGAGAGTCATTAGAGGCTTTCTGCACTGTAGGCCCAGCTCAGGAAAGGTGGACAAGGAGGGTGAAGACAGCAAGAGAAGAACCAGATCCCTGTCGCATTTACACACGTGTCACCGGTGAGCACATACCGGGCCTCCCCGCATCTTAGCCTAGCGTTCCTTCTGAGCCATTCTCATATTGCAGAAATAGCCCTAGGGAACTAGGGAAAAAAGCCTACTCCAACAGTCTAGGAAAGTCAAAAGCAATGCAGTGTAATTGCACATCTGCCAGACAAGTTACTGCACTTAAGCCTGAGTGGTTGGCAAGACTCAAAGTGAATACTGGCCATTGGCATCTCCACGCCATTACCGTGTCTGTGCCCTCCAATGGCAAGGAAGTGCTTTTGGCTGGATTAAAATCCTTCTCTGGCCTCCATGACCCACTGATGGCTAGTGCCAGCCGCAGAGCAGAGTACCCCATTCATGGTGTCCTTCCCCAGAGCTGCCTCAGCTAGTAAAAATGCAGTCAGGGAAAAAAACAGCCCTGGAGGTCAGATTTCACCATCAGAATCTGGCCTCTGACACCAACTCATTAATTCACCTGCGACTTGCAAGCACAAGGCCATGCCGCGTTTTCTCTGGCAGTCACTAACCTGGTCTCCCGCATATGGAGGGGAGTTTGGGTTGTCCTGGGCAGGAGCTTGATCATCCTCTACCTCCAGGTTCACTTTCGCCCTCAGAGCTAGTGTGGTCTGTCCCTGCACATGGCATTTCTAAGCACAAACCACACGAGAGTCTTCCTACAAGGTGTGAAACCTCCTCCAGTGGCAGTCCTGCATCTGTGCCTGCAGCAGCTTTTGTGATACTCATTTTTTGGCTTGGATCCCTCTCCATCCCCTGGAAGATGATGCAGGCACTGGCAGAAGGGGCTGACGGTCCTTCCCCCCTGAGGGTGAGTGAGTACGTGCCGTTTGGCAGTGCTCAGACAATTGAACAATAAATAAATGAATTTATTTTAAAAATCAATCCTCACAGGAACTCTTGGGGAAGGAAAAACTTGTATTGCACTAACTATATTCTATAAATATAATTTTATGCTTCACAACAGTTTAAGGAAGGATCTCAGGATACGATAATAAAAGAGAAGAACAAATTACATTAGCCATGAGCAGGCACTGTTCACAGAGGTTGTTCCCATCTGCTGTAGTGTTGAGTTTGACCCGTACCAGCTGTAAGAAGAAAACATGGAACTGCCTATCTTCTTTTAAGGGCAAATCCAGGGGTCATTTTAAAAGACCACATAACCAGCTATAGGCAACGTCAGTAATAAACATTACTTTGCCACAGCTTTTTTTTTTTTTAATTTTTTTTTTTTTTTTAAATAATTCCTGTTAGGTAGCCTCCATCAGAAATCACCCATTGTCACCATCTTCTCCAGAGAGCTCCCACACGAAGTAAGGGCTGAATGCCATCCTCATCTCCAATCCAGTAACCGTTAGCAAAAACCTGTTAGTAATTGCAGTCAGATCTGGCTGCTGGACATGGTACCTGTTTACATTTTAATATTGCCTCCTAGCTTAGAGGAAATCATCTATTCCCATTAAGCCAAAACACCACTTTTTTTCACCATATATTTTTAGCATATTGTACTTACAGTCTCAGAGTTTCTAAATCTAAGAAGGAGGTGTTACTTACTTTTTTTTTAAGGCAATTTAAAATTTCCCATTTGTAAACGTATCTCTCTGTGCCCGTCAGGTTACTAATGCAAGGCCTGCAGAGTAGTTTCATACATTGCACAATAATTTGTAGGGATCCTAGCAACAACTGTGTTCGGTAAAAGGTGTCTATTATATTCAGTGACCTAATGTTTATCACGCTCAGTAAGCGACACTCATGGCTACTTCATTTAGGTAGTTTATGATGCTGAACTACTGAACGACACAGCGGGCCTTATTCCCAACACAGCAGCGCTACCACTTGTGTTGTAAAGGCTATTTCACTGCACAGGCTGCTGTGTACATGCAAAATGCTCTCAAAAAAACAAAACAAAAAAAAAAACCCAACAAAACCAAAGCCCAGAAACATACCTATTTCTTCTTCAGACAGATACAATTGCTCCTGCTTAATCTCACACACGGTGATAACAGTCAGTGGAAGGAGCTCTGCAAATCCCCCGCAAAGATGGTGGTTAGACACTGTTTGAGCTATGACTATAATCGACAAAACAAAAAGCTGGGGAAAAAACTGTGCCTTTAGGTCACAGGCAGTGCTTTGAGGAGGCACAGAAGACTGCACAGGCTCTGCAGGCAAGGCAGCATGGCTTTGGTACGGGAAGCAAACCCAAATCCACATGAGAACCAAGGTTACTCCTAAAGGATGATCCCTCTCAGATATGTAGGACCTCCAATGGCATGAATTTCAGTGCTACAGTTTGTACTCAGAAGCTGATAAAGTCAGAGGAGACGTCAATAAGTGTCCCATGATGAAGCCTGTCTGAGTTAGAAGGTTGCCGTATGTTTGAGCAGCGTGGACCAATGGTGTTTGGGTATTAGGGACCTTCAGATGCTGTGTCTCAAAGGCATCCTCGTGACTGAAGGGAAAGAATTGAGACTGCCATTTCTTACAGTTGCTTCTCATCATCTGCTAGTAGCATCTCAAGGCTTCAGCCAGCTCTAATCAAGCCCCGGTTCTCAACCAGATGTTTATAAATTCAGAAAACTGCACTGCAGCAAGCGACACTGGCATAAATTCCCATCTGTCATCCCCTAATCAACTCCCAGCACAGTAATCAATCTCTTTCAAGTTCAGATGATGTTAACTACTTAGTATCTAAAAAAAACACTGCAAGAAACGGACAGTATACCATCCAGGACAATTTAGGGGCACTGACCTATCCAGCAGCTGTAGCTCCATGTACATTACAGTAGAAACATTTTTATATCTCCATCATCATGTCTGCCATAGTCCTCATCACTGACTACAATATTAGTGCAAGAATTAGGGTAAACGAGGTTAAAGTGTGGTTGCAAATGCTCTTCCATCACCTTTCACACACAGTAGGTTAATTTTTGCCCACAGGAGAGCTTGTGGGGCACTGAGTAGGCACCCAGGAGTCACTGAGATGCTGGCACAAGGGCACAGTTGTTCACACAGAGCAGTGTTCCCACCCATTTCCCATTTTACTGAGCTTTTGGTACTGTTTGAGGACACACCAAGGACCAACTTAACACTGGCTAGGAAATGGGCAAAGGACTGAGCTCATCTTCACTTTCCTTATACAGCATGCAGCAGGAAAAAAGACTCCCAAACCCTGTGCTAAGACACTGTCATACTGGCAACTTTCTGCTGCACCCCAGTATATATCTGTTTTCACAAATAAGTGATATTACTATATTTCATATCATCCAGCCAGAAAAAGCCCTAATGTGATCCCAGGGAAAGTATTTCCAATACAAGATACTGTAACCCTTGCAGAAAAATTGGATAGAGCTTGCATGTACTTTGTCAGATCAATTTTCTAATCCGGCTCACCAAGCAAAGCACGCTGGCGTTAGACAAATAACTTGCATTTCAGTACATGCTGTTACCGCCATTTGCTGGGAACCCTGAGAAAGGTGGGGGAGAGGGTACAGAGGAAAGGACTGCTCGTAAATCTGCTCCTGTAGGAAAATGGGAGTGGGGTTAGAACCAAACAGCAGGACCCCCACAACAGGCAGAAGGGGTGGGGAGCAGGGCTGCTGTGCCTGGACATGGCATGGCTTCAGCATCCCTGCAGGAGCTCCTCTGACAGGCCAGAGTTACCAGCAGGGACCAACGTCCTCAAGCATCCCCCTTGCTGCATGCTGGCTCCAGCTGCTGCTGCTGGAGTGAGTCAAATCCTGAGGATTTAAAGAGAAGATGAACCCCATGGGTCACACATCCAATATCTGCAAAGCCGAGCCACTCAGCCTGGCTGGCCAAAACCAACAGTGGCTGCACAGTCATGATAAACACTCCGGCTCGAGGATTTCCTTGACAGTACATCACTCACTGTACCTCTAAGGCTCATCAGCAGGCACCACGGAGGCATTTCATAAGCAAGTAAGTGAAAAATGACACAGCAGTTCTGACTATATCATCCCCCGTCCCCCACATCTGCTCTGAGCTGAAATCAATGCAGTTGCACCCGTGTTAACAGAGGGCAGAATTGGGAAAATTCCCCTGAAGGTGATTTGAGACAATACTGTTGAAAAGATCATACTTTTTTTTATTTAAGGAAGGAGTCGGTTGATTGTCATGTTCAGTTTAGTTTTGTTCCAAGGTACAAAATTAATATATTAAGTTAATACAAAAATAGGTGACACTTATGAGGGCTATTACTCAAGATCATTCACTCTGCCGCAGTTCATTTCCCTGCTGGCAGAAATCTGCTCCCAGACAGCAGGCTTTTAAGGCATTTATGAAGGAGGAAGTTTTCTCCAGTGCCAAGTAAAACACTTAAAAAAAACGAGCGTTTTCAGTTATAGGACATACGTCCTAGGTCATCATTACCTTAATGTCAGCAACTTCCTTTCTCTCTGATTTAAAGGAATCCTTACGATTATTGTTGATTTGTTTTGGGAAATCCATCAAAGCTGGCAGAAATGTTTGAAGCACTGAATGCACAGAAGAGGTGATTTATAGAACACTTATGAAAATGTCAAATACAAACATTTGCCAATCTCTTATACAGTAAACCAGATCTCTGATTTTTAAGTACTACTTCAGGTATTCTAGCCAAGTGATATAAACTTCTGATGGGAACAATCTTGCCTGTCTCATTCCAGCCATACCGCTAGTAGGAATAATAGGATTTTTTTTTTTCCAATTCAAGACTACACAGTAAGTTCTAGTAGACATGAGCAAGTAGTTAAATTTTGGCTACACCTTAGTGCTCCAGGAAAGCTCTCAAGGACTGCAAGGGCTGTTTATATCCATGGTGGGGAGCCCTGCCTGGCCAGGGGCTGTAGGACTGAGTCCTTAGAGCATATGTTATAGCACTGGTTCAAGCAGCTACTAAAGTGTATTCTTTAAATTGAATCACAGCTTTAAAAGACTGAAGCAAACCAGACAGTGAAACAGCAGAGACAAGACACTTAAGCACTTCACCACAGTATTATTTAAGTGTCGTGCAATACATCTAGGCGTGGTTTAGGTGATGGGCCTGTATTGTGGCCAAAGAGTTGCAAGCAGATGCTTTTTCAGGAAACTTGGGGATGTTTATAGTTGGGCTGAATCAGAACATCCATGTCTGATGTGACCAGCAGGGTTTCCTTAAAGGCTCAACCGTATCACTCCAGAGGAAAAATGCCTTGTAGTTGGAGAAGGACTTCTAAAGAGCAGCTCTGGATAAGCGAGCAGGTCTTTGTGGAGCAGGTCATTTCAGTGGTGGGAAGAGAGGCACTTCCCCAGAGCCTATCTGTAGGAGATCAGGTCAGACAGGCAGGACTGAATTACAGGAGACTCATCCTGGGCAGAGCTGAAAACTTCGAGTGCTGTGAAGCACCTCCAGCTCTCAGGAAGAGCTGAGGACACATGTTTCCCTGGAAGTCCTTCTCTCGATTGGGATCCCACTCAGGCAAGAGAAAATTACCTAATCCAGGTGGCTTTGATTTCAGCTCTTTTTGGCTGGAGTTCAAAACTAAAAACAGGGAGGCACCGCAAGCTGGGACAAGGAACAAAATGTCTCTCTCCAATGCCCACACCTTGCCCTTCTCATTTGTCACTTGTAAAAAAAAAAAAATACGAAAAAAGCAAGGGGGGAAAATAAGAATGCATGTGTGAGATACTAATTTTTTCTACTGCTGCTCCCTCCTGCTACCCCTGCCTCCCTGCACATGGGCAGGGGTCCCAACAACCCCGGCCAGGATGCTCCTGCTGTGCCCACAGTGGCAGTAGAGCCGACCAGAGAGCAACAATGACAGAGCCAAGGCCATAACTCTACCTCTACACCTGCTCTAAGGAGTCAGCAAGGGGCTGCCGGACACCACCTAACCCTGTATCTGGAGTGAAGGTCCGGACTCTCTCCCTGTCCCTCATCCTGGTCCACCAAGACACTGAGTGACAGCATATCCCACAGCTGGGAGCAGGGCCACACGCTCCTCTCGTTGCAACAGCTTCTCTCTGAGGGACCCAACTGTAGTGTTTTCCTTTTGGTTTCTTGGTCTTTATTAAAGGCAGTCATGTTGCTAAGTGCTTGAACAGAGCTACTGCTCCAAGCGAGTGCTCAGAAAAGCTAGTGTTACATCTTAATAGCCTAACTTTGTGTTTCTGTCTCCACAGCAAACATCTTGACAGTCATCATCCTTTCCCAGCTCGTGGCTCGCAGGCAGAAGTCCTCCTATAACTATCTTCTAGCTCTAGCTGCTGCTGACATCCTGGTTCTCTTCTTCATCGTCTTTGTTGACTTCCTCATGGAAGACTTCATCTTAAATAAACAGATGCCTCAGGTACTGGACAAAATAATTGAAGTCTTGGAATTTTCTTCCATCCACACCTCCATTTGGATTACGGTTCCACTAACAATCGATAGGTATATAGCTGTGTGTCATCCGCTGAAGTATCACACAGTCTCCTACCCTGCTCGTACTCGAAAAGTCATTGTAAGTGTCTATATCACCTGCTTTTTAACCAGCATCCCCTACTACTGGTGGCCCAACATTTGGATTGAAGACTACATAAGCACATCAATGCATCACGTCCTCATCTGGATCCACTGCTTTACTGTTTACTTAGTGCCCTGCTCCATCTTCTTCATCCTGAATTCCATCATTGTGTACAAGCTGCGACGGAAGAGCAATTTCCGACTGCGAGGGTACTCCACAGGGAAAACAACAGCCATTTTGTTTACTATAACTTCTATTTTTGCCATACTTTGGGCACCAAGAATAATCATGATATTGTATCACCTCTACGTATCGCCCATAAACAACAGCTGGGTGGTACATATTGTGTCGGACATTGCCAATATGCTAGCACTGCTGAACACTGCAATTAATTTCTTCCTTTACTGTTTTATTAGCAAAAGATTTCGCACAATGGCAGCTGCCACGCTGAAAGCCTTCTTTAAGTGTCAGAAGCAACCTGTGCAATTCTATACAAACCATAACTTTTCCATAACAAGCAGCCCTTGGATTTCCCCGGCCAACTCTCACTGCATCAAAATGCTAGTTTACCAGTACGATAAGAATGGAAAGCCTATAAAAATATCACCATGAAAAGGGCAATAGTTGGAGTTTCTGGGTGCAAGTTCTTTTCAAGTGGTTACATCTTCAAGATGTAATTTGCTGAAATTGCTGTTTTGAAGAGTGGTCATTCGATTTCATTTCCTTGGGAGACCAAGGGCAAATCAGACTGTTAGGAGGGAAACAGGAGCACTCGATTTTAGGAGCAAAAGCGAGAAGGCAAATGCCTCCATCTCTTACATAGCATTTTGAATATGCTTCAGAGTTCAAGTCTTAGTGTTCACACTCAAAACGTTTTGCATCCCAGCACCACTGCACTCCAAAGTCATTGGAGGGGGTAAGCCACAACAGTGTTTAATTACAACCTTTTAAAACACAACAAAACCTTACTTGACCATGCAGTTCACTATCGACAGAGCAAACGGATGCTTTTATGTACTGTGGAAGGTGCCATTTCTGGTGTGTGCACTTGCCAAAAATGACATGTTGTTTCTGACATGAAACACCACCACAGTCTTGCTGTCAAGACCTTGTTGCAGGAGGCAGCCCGTGAGACACAAACTGTGGCAAGCCCTTTTTGGCTCATTTGAACAAGCCTCGAGGACCGATGTTGCAGCCTCGGCATGGAAAGCAATCCTGCAAGCTGCCAATAGTCATACGTTAAGTTGTTATTTAAGAATGCGACTGAGACAGGGGAGCTGGAGGGAGGGAGGGAGGTTTCTAGAGCCAAGAACAAAAGCAGCATCTTTTCCCAGCTATTTCAGTTATGGTGTCTAAAGACTGTCAAGTGCGAGGCCAAGTCCTGGCTGATGCAGAGCTCCCACCAAAGCTGCTCCTGCGAGGTCTGGAGTGATTACAGCCTTCAGATTCCTTCTTAATTGTTAAAGATTCTCAGTTATCCCCTGTGTTCAGGCCTTTAAGGATTAACATACAAAACCTCAACCTAAGATTTTCTCCTGACAGATTATGCCATCCTATTGCAGATTTGCCATTTAATTGTTAAAAAACTATTTGTGAAAGAAATCCATTAAATCCATTAAATACCCAACAGCAGTAAAAACATAGATCAGCTTGGACTGAGGCTTTTAAATATTTACCTTATTTAAAGTAGCTTAACTTCTCTTCCTTCACACTCAAAACCCAGCATCCCAGCAATGCTGAGTGTAGAAAATGAGGAGAGAAGAGATTTACAGGAAGGCTGAAAATGCATTTCTTTTAATTTCTCTCCTTTTCAGACCTTGGCATGTGGTCTCTGAGCTACGTACCACAACCTTTTTACTTCTATATTGGGCACTTAATGCAGCCTTGCTGAACATGAGAGCAGACTTCCTTGCATGGTGAACACGAACACAAGCACAATGCGGTCGGTGGACACAGCAGCTTCACAGTAACTGCAAATAAAGAGCAGCCCGGTGCTAGCACTGCGTTTGTGCCTGTGCCCATCTCCATTGCCAGTGGGGAGCTCATAGTGACTTAACATAGCAAGGTCCCCTGAGAAGGGATCCAGTCAATCCCACTTTGGTGGCATCTGACGGCTGAAAACATCTCAAACTCATGGATGGCTCAGCTTTGGTGCATTTCCCCTAAGAAACACCAAGTCTGCACGAGTCCTGCTGAGGACAACAGCCTGGTTCCCTTCTGCCACAAAGGTTGCATTTGTGCACCAACTCGTACTGGTGTCCTGCAAGAGCAAAACCCATGCCAAATCTGAGCACGCCTTCCCCAGGAGGGAAGAGCAGCAGAAGGCACAAGCCATGAAGATCAGGACCCCAGGCAAAGGCTGGCTCATGCGTGGAGGAGCTTTCTCAGGAGAGATAGAGGCTGCTCAGGTAGGTCAGGAGCAGCAGGGGCAGGATGCCCAGTGAGCACGCACCACCTGGTCCTCTCCCACCAGCAGAGCCATTGGGCTGTGACATCTAGCCGGCAGCAAGAGCTGCTGGGCACTTCTCTACGAGGTGCTGGAGCACCCCATGGACCACACTGGTTAGAGCAAGGAGAGGGGCACGTCTGGGGAATGGGGGAGCTGAGAGCGAAAGCTGACCCTTCCCACCTTCACCCACTGAGGGGATGCTACCCACCTAAATCTCCCCAGATTCAAAGGGAACGAGGACCCTCCTCATCCTGTAGGCTGTTTGTCCCTATGATCTCAACAAAACTTCACACTTACTTGCAATAATGAAGTGTAAAAGGGATGCTCAGCCTTGCTGTATTTGTCGCAGCAAGGTTGAAATTACTGCTCCCTTTACCAGTGTTTTACAGAAATTAAGTTTTGTGGCCATGCCTTCTACCCTCCTCTCAGAAACCTCTCTCTGGTCTTTGTCAGTTGATAGTAACCAAAGTTACCTTATGAAAAAGGTACTGTATGTTTCATTTTGGGAAAACGCTGTATTTATAACTTATTTTTATTCTAAATTTGTTATGAGGAATGCTTGTCTGAGTTACATGTGAATGAGTCTGAAGTGCAATATCTATATAGATAAGTGGTTCATTTTTGAGAATGTATCTATTGAAAAAATTATTTATACAAGAAATTCACTATTCTACTTAATATAATAGTAACCTTACAGAAAATAGTGAATGTTTAGGGCTTTTATTTATTAAAAATTTTCAATTAAGTGCATGGCATATGCTGCCATTCACATGGTGTGATTTATTAGTTTTTGTAACAATGTTTATCCTGCAAACTAGCAGTGTCATCTGATTTTTCCTGTCCTGATGATGTATTTTTGTAAATTACCATATTTAAAAACAAAATCTTTCTGCCTGAATATTTTATTTCCCACTAAAAACCCATTAAACTGTTATAACTTCATTTGAAGAAAAACTCGCAACCCTTTTCCATATCATTTTAGAAATGACAAGGTGCAATTTACATGTACAGTGAATGGGTCATTTAATTTCTGATAATTTAGGGCTTTAAGAGCTTACTTCCAAAGCCCCTTGAAGTCAAAGAGAAAGTTGCTTGTGGGTTTTGTGGTTGGTTTTTCCAATCCCCATCAGTTTAGGAGGGCTTTGGATCAAGCCGTATCTTGTTAACAGACATTTGAAGCCTTCTTAGAGTCCAGTTTGGATAAAGCCTTGACTTTTTAGTCTGCCATATGGGAGCTGCTGTTGATAATACTTGCCTTATTTTTGGTTGTGTGAAGCATCTTGCAATGACTGTTGCGAACTAGCCAATGTCTTGCTGTATTATTCGTACCTCCTAATTTTCCAATAGTAAAAACTTAACCAAGCACATATAGTGTCATTATTTAGGGAAAAAGTATCCTGGAGACAAAACCATCTTTGTTGTGGAGATGGTCTTTTGTACTCTATTTAAATAATTTATATTTCAAATATCTACAATTAGAAAAAATAAGCTGTGAATGGACAGTTTTACAATTACTTAGAGGTGTATGTCCTTGAAGACCACAGCTAGGAACAAAATACTTTTTAGATGAGTTGCTGGTATATAAAATTATGGGACCTATCACCTATTTAAATTGTGAATATTGATATTTTCATAAGTAGACAATATATTGTGTTTGACAAACTTGTTTGTATTATAATAAATTATGAGATGGTGCATAACTTACTACTGTGTTTGGAGCTACCGTTTGATTTATAGATTCTTATGCTATACTTTTGATTTATAGGTACACTACTACTTTTGATTTACGATACACTACAAATAAGACCAGTCCTTGGCAACCATTACTCAGTAAAACATGGCCTTGGATTATGGGTGTTCATTCATTTGTTGAAAAAGGAAATCTGAACTATAAGATGTATAAATTATTATTGGCTCAATTCTTCATTTTGAACCGAAGTCCCAGCTGTTGTAAGTTAAGTTTAGCTGTTAAAGTCAATGAATCCCTATACCTAATACCAGTGGGAAGTTGGACCTGAGACAATTTACCCCTGTCCAAAGCGAGTGTGGTGCCAGGACATCAGGCTGCTGCCCCTGGTCATTGCAAGTGATGAGACACCCAGACAGTCAGGCCCAGGAGAGCAAAACACATAACCCTAATTCCCACCATCGACCAATGACAATTAGTGGCATAAGCTTCCCGGCAGATAGGCTCTACTCAGTCACAGGAGCTGGGGCAAATGGGACAAATGGCAGTTTGATTCCAATTTGAGGAAAAAAATGGGGCATTAAAAAGGAAATCCTCCCAATCCACTCTCCCTGTGGATGCACAGGGTCCACGTTTTACAGGCTGGTTCTCTTCTGTCTTTGCAAGTCCTCTCATTTTGCAAAGACAGAATGGGACCAGAATTCTGACAGAGTGCTCATCTGGAGATGAGCATCCAGAGCCCCTGCTCCATCAGCTGGTCCAAAATATTTTGGATTTCGTACATTCCTGTAGGGCATTGCAGTTTGTTGCAGAGGTAAGGATCCCTCATGCAAAACTGCACTTACAGATCTCTATGTTGTTAAATATCTGAACATAAATATATTGTACCTGTTGCCAGAAACAGAGAGTACAAAAAAAAAAGAACCATGATGAGAAAATACAAAATACTAGAGATAGAAAGTGGATTCAGGACCTCGGGGTACTGCATGTGGAAGAAGCCCAACATTTCTTCAAATGAAAAATACTAACGCTATGCAGAACTCATACCCCAGTCAAATGTAAAACTTTGTGGAATCAAGCTCTTATTTTCTCTGGAGAAGTAATAGGACATTAAGAGAATATTAAAAAAATATTAAACGTAAGCAGAGTGTGGAGTAGAGAACGAACTGATCAGAAGAGTCCAGTGTCTTAGACATGAAGAAATGCAGAGTTAAATGCACAAGAGGAGAGGGCGACCCAGGTAATGCCAGACCCGCGCTTCTCAGATCTCCCTGGTGTGAAAGGCTTGGGAACAGATTTTAACGGACAGCATCAGAGAGAGAAACGAGGGGGAAAGGGGCACTGCTGAAAGGGGCAGTGTCAGATTTGATGGAGCTTATCAGAGTTTTTCCTTACAGAGGGAGCCTGGGATCTGCCTGTCTCAGTACTTTCATTAACAGCTGCAGCATGAAAAGTACCGATGAAATGTACAGATTATTAAAAAAGGCATTGTACTGCCGGCGGAGGACTGAAGGAAAGGTATTTCATGTAAGAACCAGATGACCTTGAAGATTCAAGTGATAAAAATGGGATGAATTCAATAGTAATAAACACAAGGCTTTCCACTTGTCTGCCTGTAACAATACATTTGCTATAAAACCTCAGTAGTCAGAAACAACTGAGAACCCAGTTGTGCCAGCTGGGCTTGAATGATGATGAGTCACCAACAGAAAGCAGCTGAGGAAAATCTCAATCACAGACATTTCTAAAGATACAGCACAGTATTAATTGCATTTTGCAAGACTTCATGTGCCATATGCACATATATATATATATATGAAGCGATAAATAGCAGTAGTCAGAGAAGAACTTCATAAAGAAACAGAGCTGGAACAAGAGTAAATGGTTATGAACTTTCCTTGGATAAATTTACCTTGGAAGTTAGAAGACAGTCTCTACCAAAGGAGAGAGGCTTTGTGAAAGCCTTTCCAGCAGCCCAGATCTCCCCACGGGTTTTAAATGGAGCTCGGTGGGTTCATGGACAGGATTATGAGACAAAGCAGGCAAGGCAGCAGGATGGACTGGGACCGTGCATCCTTGGAGCTGGCAGTCCCACAACCCTAACCCACACCGGCCCCCTGCACCTCCTAGGCAGCTTGGCAGGTCCCTAACTGAGCTCAAAGGACAGCAGATGTGGCCCCCGAGTCCGTTCACCCCACTGGGGCTGCTTTGAGGGAGACGGCCAGCACGACAGCCATGAGAGCCGCCAGCTGTTCAAAGCGATTCTTGCATGCAGCCACAATTAACTCAGCAGCGCTCACTGAGGATGCTACAGAGGGGGACCACTGCTAATGCATTCCCCATTGAACTCGCACTGACTTCTGCCTCAGCCATTCAGTTCTTTAAAAACCTCTTTAAACCCACCAAGCAGAGTAGAACAAAAAGCAGCCTCACACAGCCTTGAACTGTTAAATAATAATCCCACTATTAGCAGGCTGGGGCTGGATTTGCAAGATCTGCCTTTCTGACAGCATGCAATTAATTCCCAGGAGTTGCCAGACACAACAAGGGGGTTGAAAGGCTCCAGCCTTAAATAGGCATCATAAATGAATTTACTATCAGCTTGCTACAGTGAACCCAAGACACAAATATTTATTACAATTACGAAATTGTGTCAAAAAAGATTAAAGGCTCATGTTTTCCTGCTTTACCAACAGGCTAGAAACCCTGCTCCACCTATTTCTCACTCAGCACCTTCTTTTAGCAGACTAAATGGAAAAGGTGAACCGCAGGCAAAAGTATGATATTGAATATTGTAGTCAGAAGATTAATTTGCTGTAACACAGTAGTACCGAAGACCTTCAGCTGAGCATAGCACCTCGCGTTGGCTGGTGCTATACAGCAGCATAATGAAACAGCCCCTGGCCTGAGGACTTTGCAGGGACTTACAGCATCCAGGCAGACAGCCTAGTGCTCCAGGAGGTCCATCAGGTGCAGGTTAGCCTTGGAAATGGGTCATGGGAAAGGCAATAAAATAACATGGCACAGACAGAGAGAGGCACCCTGTGATGCTGTCCTCGCCGTAGCAAGGAGAGAGACCCCAGGACGGGTCCTGCCACCAGAGCCAGATTCCTAATGGGGCAGTGACCACCAGGTACGGGCATAGCACTGCAGATGAACGATGGCCTTCACGTCCCCAAACAAAAAGCAGCAAAGGGTTAGTGTCACAGGAGGGATCAGCTTCTGGTGGTTTAAAACATCAGTGGCTCCCACCCTCACAGTGTCACAGCACAGCGAGGCAGTCCAGCCATGGGACAAGTGCCCAGTCTCCTTGTCATCCCCGCAGATCTGCCTCGCAGGTAGGGTTCACCTCGCAAGATGGAGACGCCTGTTGTGTAGACAGCTCCCCATCAGCCACTTATGCCGACCAACAGAGAAATTCATCTCGGCCGCTGGAAGTGCCCAAAGTGCAGCAGAGGAGTGCCACGTGCCATGGCGCCAAGTCACTGCCTTTTGTTGCACGAGTGAGGGCAAACAAGCCCTGCTTCCACCAGCCATGCTGCCCACTAGGAAAAAGGCTTAGAAAAAGGGTACAGAATTTAAATGAGTTGAGACTTTTCCCTGCTAGATTTTATAACAGAGTTTGCAGCCCAGCCTCAGGACAGCCAGGATTTCCAGCAACAGGATTAGAGACATTCAACCTTGTGAATTAAATATCACTATGAACCTGGTGATGGGCAGTGGTTTCCAGCAGCACCTTCTATTCATTTGTCACAGTCATCTTTGTAAATGATTCTGCTGGACTGAGCTCTCACAGGTTTCTGTCCTGCAGGTACAGACCTTCAGCATTGCTATGTTTCTGGGATAAAAATGTAAAATCAAAGTCCAAATCTGAGATGTTGTGTTCATGAGGAAATCCGTCGGAGCCTCTGGCTGACTACCAAACATCTCAGGTATTGGGGTAACTTGGGACCACACATGACACTTAAAATCACACAGGGATGCAATCAAACCAAATCATGCATTTTAGCAAACATTGCTTAAAACAGCCTTTAGCAGAGATCCTTTTCCCTGATTTTCTTCTATATGTTTTTAAGGGACCCCCCCTTCCCCAAATCCTTTAATGAAGAAAAAGAGCACACGCTGTGGAGTTTTTCCTCCTTTTGTCTACTTCGGAGTTTCACAAAAAGCTACCTAATTAAACTGCAGGCAGTTTCAAGGAAGAGATAATTAAGCCCAATAACACAGGAGCAGTAGCAGAGGGATCATTCGTATTACCTCATCCTTTAGCTCTATTGCTGGGGGGCTCAATTTAAACAGAAACAACCCAACTCCCCGTGTCATGCTATGAATCCTAAACAGGCCCTACTGAACGGGCATCAACCAATGTTAGATAAATGCTTTGCTTGTGTTTAAGACAAGAAGTCCACATTGGTGATGTTGAATTATAACGTGCAGAATGCTCCGGCTCCCCCAGCAGCTCCTGCTGTCTGAGCTACCAGCCCTGCTCCTGCCCCGGGCTGGCCCTTGGGCTCATCCACGGCCGCCTGCTCTCCCGTCTTCCTCCTCTTCCCCTCGCCTGCACAGCCCCAGCACCCCCACTTGCACCCCCTTTCCCTTCTCATGCCGTCCCCCCGCTCAGAGCCAGGCAGGGCTGCTCCGTTGGTGCAGAGCTGCTGGGCTTGTACACACCACGTCCTCCCATCCAGCCACCGCCTGGCAGGGACACTGCATGAGTTTGCTACATGACATGTTTTCATGTCAGGGGGAAAATGGGGAAGTTTGGGGAGGTGCTGCTACGTGCAACCCCTTGTCTCCAAACCAGAAAGCACAGAGCACTATACAGAGCCCTGGTGTGCAGAAACCAAGACCAGAAGATGTTACACTATTTTTATTTTAAATTGTAGATGTCAGATGAATCACATCTACATCTTTCTGATCAAATAGTCTCTTTAAAATAGCATCTGTTGTTATTTACCACAATAATAGAGGTTATGTGGGGAAAAATTAGCTAAAAGCCGCTTTACAGATTACACTTGACTCAAGTTAGCAGTACAGATTAAGTAAAGAGAACCAAGGTACTTCTCATAGTTTTTGCTCCTGATATATCTAGATGGATAAAAACATTTGAAATGGGAATCCCCTTCAGTGTCCAGCACAGCCCATGCACTCCAGCACTCAGACAAGTGAAGCAGAGGTGGTTCCTCCCCTTCTGATGGTCCGCACACCAGCAGCGTGAACGGCAAGCAGCCCTGCACACGCTGGCAAGAAGCACTGAGCCCAACTGCGATAAAAAGTACCACAAGCTCGACTGAGCCAACAAATAAGCTCAACTACAAGTCATCCAAACAGTCTTTTAAAGCTGCGTGCATCCCAGAGGATCTCCAGCAGACATCTGGCCACAGCTGGCTGCTTAATCAGCTGCCTGCAGGAAGAGCCACATGCATAATAAACCAATTTTTGTTTAAGCCAATATTGCACTGGTGTGACCTTTTCCAGGAGTGCATATGTGTAAACTCCAGCAATCAGCAGCACTAAAGCTCAGCAGCTGTGTGCGGGAAGGCTCATGCCTGACAAGTCACCACTCACAGCCGAACCCGGCATACACCAAAGAGGAGAACGGCACTTTGTGTTTGCGCCTCCGAGCACTGAGAGGGTAGCAGTGCTCAGGGGGTGAAGATGAAGATGAAGATAGACATCTGCAGATAGGCTGAAGAAGAGACCTGTTTAACATGCAAACCCATCATGCTCTGTGTGAGCAACTGCACCAGTGATTCAGAGAGGAGAATGAATAGGGAAGGGATGAAATTTGCAGTTTAATTCAACTACTAGGAGTTATCAAAGTGGGGAAAACTGAGAAACAGCACAGGGGAATCCACGGGCAGAAGGCAGTGGCTATTTTGCTAAGCTGACACCTAATACAGGAGTACATTAGTATAAATAAAGGAAATATAAATCTCAAAAGCATCAGAGAAATCCAGGAGACAAAGGCAAGAATTAGGCCACCACGGTCCAGAGCAGCAGAAAGGCCAGTGTTCCTCTGGATCACCAACTCGGAGGGGTCCTACAAGATCCCCACAGAGACCAAGGGCGGTGCAGACCGTGCAGAAGGAGCTCTCCTTCAGGGGCTGCCTCAACCTGCCTCAGCCAGCGAGGGGCTCGTGGAGTCTTTTCTTAACCAGGGCCAGAGCGGGTAGAAAAGCACCATGAAGGAAAGTGCTGCTTCCATGTGTCCACGCAGCACCTGGAGGCATCTCAGCAGCTTCCCTCCCTCCGCAAACTGCGCCCTGCAAGCCGCTGGGATGCTACAGTGCTCAGCGGGGCCCTGCCTCTGCACCAAGGCAGTTACCTGCGCTACCGCAGGTTGGTAGCTATAGCAATGAATGAGTAGAAGAATCAATAGGTGCAATTATAATGAATAAAATTGCTGGAGTTAACCAGACAGTCCCAAGATTGGAGTCTGGTATTTGCTGCTGCTGCTATTCCTTTTGCTGCTTAGCAAAGCAGGTGTCCTGTTCATTTATTTATTTATTCATCTTTACTCTGACTTTAGCATCATTTACTTCCCTTCTATCTGAACCAGCCCATGCTCCCCAGACGCTGGGTATACACAGGCATAGCCAGTCTCTGGTTTGGACAACACTGGAAATAGTCACATCACCGGTTATCAAATAAATATCTTTGCACAACTCAAGACTTCAAGCTCTTGCTTTACAGGGCCTCCCAGGGCTACCATGGGATTTCTGCTCCATGTTCACCACCATGCTCCTTCCACTTTGGTGGTTCACATCTGCCAGCTCTGCCCCGTGAAGGGGCACCAACGCTTGCTCAGCTCCCTGCACCCCACCCGGGACAAAGTCCTCTGGTCCATCCTGGGCTGGCAGGGGTCAGCCCATTAAATGCCTAGACCCAAAGACCCAACACAAGCGTGTCAGAAAACAGACATCCCAGAGAAAAGCAGGTATGTTAAAACACCTCACCTGGAGCTCAGGAAAGTGAGCGATACAGTCTGTACTCAACTCACACAGCTATGGTCCTTCAGTGCCTGACCAGCCCCTTCTCAGCATCCTCTACCCCAGAGCCTTGTCTGGACTGAGAGTCGTTGGCAGCTTTCTCTTGGGAACAGCCCCACAACCAGCAACAGTGCATGGCAGCTTCTGGCGACTGCCACACGACCTGTCCTGTCCAGGAAAGGCTGTTCAATAGGCATCGGACAAGGCCATCAGCCAGACACGCGTTTGGGTGCAGTCCCTCCTGGCACAATCACTGGGCAAGCAACCCCAGCACCCAGCCAAAAAGGGGGAAATCAATGTAAAACTCTCCTCAGCTCTGTTGCCCTGGGACCTCCATGGCACCGCCAGGTGCCACAGCCACTCAGGCAGCATGGGCAGCAGGAGCTTAGGGAAGCCATTGAGAGACATATCTACTTCTGTCCAGCAAATCCTGCCCCGTTGCAGAGAGTAACCTGCAGCCAACAGCTCAAAGGAGCCCTTTCTTCCCCTGTATTTTCAGTGTTTCACTATTCTGTTTTATTAACCATAAAAAAAAAAATCTGAACTGAAACACGTGCCAAAAGGAAAACATTGGGGGCCAAACACCCATAAGTCTCCCTGAAGTGACAGCTAGCAGGAGATGTGTTGGAAGAGGCTTTGCTCTTCTCCAGGCCAGAAGAAACCTCAGGAAGGGACAGCAGTTTTGGAGACTAACATAGCAAAAAGGCGTATGTAAGCGTGCCTCGATTCCCTGTCTCTGCATGTTGCTGCTAACGGACTCCATGCCCACAAAACAGGCCCCATGCAAAGGCAGCCCAAGCCTGCACACCAGCAGCACTACCCATGTCCGCAGGGGAGCGAGAGAGGAGGTACAAGCACGTCTCCTCCCTCTGCACCCGCCGAGGCTCACCGCCACCGGGCAGCACAGCCTCCTGCGGCCATGGCCGCTCTCCCCTGCCCCTCTCCCAAAGCAGAGGGAGCTGCCTGTGCAGCACACCACTTTCCTGAGAGAAAAGCACACTGTCACATTAATGTTAAGGCTCTGTGTATAATCACAGACATTAACTGCATCACTTAAAACTAGCGCTCATTCGGTAACCGCCCCATGTCTGCCAAATGGTACAATTACTGCATCACGCCAAGCTGACACACTGCAAGGTGCCCCCCGAGCACAGATTCAGCCACAATCTAGCACGTAAAGGCAATGGCAGAGATGACAACTAATCAGTGCTGCTAATGTACATTAAACAAAACCAAACCATTCTCCACTCAGGCCACTCTGTACTAGTTACCCTCTTGAACTCCATAAAGCAGCAAAGGAGAAATATCAAAAAGCCTCCTCCCCCCGCTTTTTTTTTTTTTACAGCTAAGTTTGTCATCAACTTTACCTGTCTGTTAAAGTCTTGGGGAGATATATGAGGACAAGGTATTTTTCTCTGCAGCAAGTCATCCCTAAGTCATGCCCACTTAAAGAGCTTTTTGATTTATATCAGGGAGAGAAAGCCCCAGATGGTGGAAGATGCTGCCCACCAACAGCCCCGCTGTGCCCCCCTTCTGCAGACCTGCCTGCAGAGACCCAGGATCAGGTTCCTGAACACCAAGAAGTCACCAGGCTCTGCTCCCATCGGAGCCCATGGGTAAACTCCAGCAGAGCTGAGTGGGGCTACAGTTGTAGCAGCAGTCTGTTGCCCTATGCAGGTGAGCACCACTGGGCACCAAAGCACTGCACTTAACACTCACCGAAAGGCAAGACCAGCACAAGATGCGTTTGCTTTCTGATCCAACCGCAAATTGAAAACTCTTGGCATTTTCCCCCCAAGTAAGTCTTAGACTCAGGAACATCAGTGGAAGGTTTGATCTGCACCACATGTCCAGGGCTTGTCAAGAAAAACTCCAAAACTGGGTGAGATTCCCTCCTCTCAGGTTCAGACAGGGTTGAAATGCTGCTGACCCAGCAAAGATTTGCCTCCGAATCTGAGTGTGATGGTGCTCCCAACTCTACCAAACACATTCATAAACCTAATTGCGAAGGGAAATTGCTTCTCCAGCCCCACTCATGGTTGGGTGCCTCTAAGAAATCAGTCACATATAATGGCTAGACTGAGGGGCAGCTGGAGAATTTTAATGCTTCTTTCATGACAAAAAGTATATAAAAACTTGATATAATGGATTGTCTCCCCTATCTGTCCTTTATAGATTGCTCACCTCAGGTTTATAAGCTTCTGAAATCCATGCCCCTGTCCTAACACACCAGCACTTTTTGTTTGTGCAGCAGACTGCCAAAACCCCTCTTTTCAGAATCAGCACATGCACCCGCATAACCTACAAACTGGTGTGGGTCCAGACCTGCTTCGAGTCTCTGGGTGCTCCTTTGACAGGACCCTCAAGCATGAAGGTGCAGGGCCCACCCAGGTGCTGCTGCAGGGCAGTGAGGTGATCACGGCCTTGATTTTGTAGCTGCCATTGAACAACAGACAACAATACAAGACATCACAGAAAAAAAGATTTAGACAAACCATCCTTTACTGTACACATTCCCTGTGAAAGGGCTCAGTGTTTACACCAATTATTATTTTAATGTCTGCTAACATCTGGGCTTCGATGCTTACAAGGGAGCCAGGGCTGTATTGAATTATCACTAAGAAAAGATCTTTCTCCTTTTCTATGTTGAATACATTCAGGTGAATAACTCCTTTCCAAAGATGAAATTGCAAGTTGGGCTTGAAAATAAAGCAGTTTTCCTGCTTCTGTCCTAGCATTTACAATGTCTGATACCAGGTTTTAAAGCTTTAAATGTTCCAGGAGATGAAAGTATTAACTACTAAATGGATTCAATAAAACTCATCTTCACATGCTCACAAGAGACCGAGCATTTAAAATTTACATTGCACACATTTTGTAGTAATTTTCTGGAAAACAAACTAATAAATTCTGAGTTAAAAAGACTTTGCTATGCCTTCCTTTGTCTAACAGGCAAAGCTCAGTGCGTGGCTAGTTTCCACTATATATTCCTCCCGCATCTACAGCCATCATTCCTCCTCCCCAGGCTATCGGACATCCTTCTCGGTTCATGAGCCACACACCTACCCACAGCCAGACTGGGACCGCAGCACATTCCCTCCACATCCATTTCTCTAACGCATCAGTCGTTCACAAAGAGGAACACAAACCCCTTTCTTGTTAATCAATTGCTTATGGCAGTAGGTATTAGATAAGGAAAATCCAGCTTTTGCATTCTTACAGAACATATTCTGACCTTGTCATTAAGAGCCGATTTGTACACCCAGCACTTTCACGAGCAGCTACCACCCTTAGTTGGAGCCACACCAGCCTTTTGTAGCAAACTGTTCAACTGACTGAACACAAATCTCACAGGCTATGAGAATTTGGCAGTCTCAAACACAGCTCTTGCATTACGGGGTGGAGAAACGAATGTTGCCGTGGGTTCTCAAACCAGCGTACCAGCCTCTTGCCGGTTATAAGTGCCACCACGCCAGCCCCACTTCCCAGCAAAGCCGTTTCCTGCACCTGCAAAGCCCCATCTCCTCAGTCAGCACTAGCACATTCCCACCGGCCATGTGATGCTCGTTGATGAAGTTTGTGATGCAGCTCAAACACGCAGGGGCTCAGAAACGTGAGCTGCTAATGTCCGGTGAGCTCCCAGCTAAGCAATGGATGATCAGAATATCTATCCATAAAAATGATGTTTCAGAAGCAGCTAATATAGATCAGCTTCTTAAATCACATTGTCCTTGCCAAGACATCTCAATTTTACAATTCCTAAAACCAACCTTTCCTTCACGTAAATAAACAAGCAGGAGCTGAAGGCTGAGTTAGTACAGCGTCAGACAAAGGACACGCCGATATCTGCAGGCACACTAAAGCTTTGTGAATACAGTTTTTAATGAACTGTGCACACTATTAAGGTTTCATTGGCCAGGCTGGTCTCTCAGCAGGTACGGAGATTTGCTTCAAGACCTGGGATTAGGATAGGCAGCTGCTTTCCAGGACTGTGGTAATACTCCCCAAGAGCACCGCCTTGGTTGTTTTTTTTTTTTAATAAATACTTTGCTTTGAGAACTGCACTGATGCAGAAACCTGCTGTAAGAATTACTGCAACTGGATGATCCGACATTAAACAGCCACTTTAAAGCCAATGCATGATTTCCAGATGATCCCTGCCCTCTATCAGGAAACCGTGATGTATGTATGCCCTGTATGCAGGGACAGCTGTGCTAAAGCCAGTGTTATCTGACAAAGCTGTACCAAGTTGAACATGGCTCCATCAATACCAAATGCTTCTAGCACCATGTCTGGTCATATGGGACAAGTTTCTGTGGCAAACACACTTGACTTCATAGCTTAACTGTAGAGGAAAAGCTGGGTTTTTTCAATGGTTTAAAGATTCAGGAGCAAGAAATCTGCATATTTCCAGAGAACGCGTACAACATCCAGGTCAGCAATTTAGGTCACGCTGGCCTTGTTTCAGAGCCGAAGACAGCAACCTAAGAAGCAGCCAGCTCCAGACGACAGGGCCTTAATACACATCAAACCGGGTCATTAACAGGGAGAGGCCAAGAACTTCATGCTACACTATTTGCATTGAATGCATGTGAAAGATTAATACGAAACACTAAGAAGTTACAAATGGACAAAAGGCTACCAACTGTGAAAACAGAGCCAGGGCTGTAAAATCTAGGAGACCAGGACACTGTATTTTTCCAATATGGCTATTAACACATTTTAGCAGTTTCTACTATCTTGAAATCCCTGGGGGGATGGTGGGGGAGAACAACCTTGCAAGTCCTGAACAAACATAACATTAAGCATAAAAATAAGGTCTACAATTGCTTGCCATCTTAAAGCATCACTATGCTTATAAGGAAATCCGAGGAAACCAACTGCAGTTTTCAATGTTAATAGGGTCATTATAAATTCTCACATGTTAAAAAAAGAGTGCTTGAGCTTTATTTCATATCAAATAAGAGCCTGTAGCCCCCTCTCTGCTGCTGCATCCCACCAGAGGCAACAATGGTAAAAATGGCAGGTGAACAAGGAAGACCGGTTGCCCTTAGGGGACCATCTACCATCAAAAAACAGGTGACTGAGTACTCAATTCCCACTTTTACTCTTGAAAAAACCCTGTTTCTGGGTACAACGTAAGTTTGTTCAATTCCGAGAACCAATGCTTCACCTTAGTCTAATTACACTGTTTGAACAACGCACATGGAGAAAAGCCACTTTCTGCATCAAGTCTGGCAGGTGTCAGTAACGGAGCAAATTCCCTGTATCATTGCTACATGTAAAATGATGGAGGAATACCAGCTTAAAGGTGCCAATGAGGGTTTAAGTCTCCAGTCCCAGTTCCCAGCTCTGCCACCTCTGGGGACTTCTCAGATAACCTTGAA
>NW_008824900.1:7976084-8028640 GCF_000699105.1 Pygoscelis adeliae | reverse complement strand
TTTCCCTCCACAGAAGCCTTTTAGGACACTACAGTTTTCTTCATACACTCAAGTATTTAACTTCTGAGACATAAGTACCCTAGACATGAAAAAGAGGCAGGAAATTATGCTGAATTAAGTCTCTCAATCATCAGTGACTTCGCTTCCTGGCTTCTCAGGACCTTTAAGGCACTCCAGTGTTGTTACTTACCTCTGACATCCCTGGCTGTATTTTCTCAGCAGACTTTCCCATAAGTTATAATATTTTTATGACCTACCTACGGAGCAGACTCTGCTTCCCAACACAGGAACTCATTGATGGACTGCTGATGAGATACATACAGATATTCAAAAATTGTTTCTACAGGTGTTTCAACAAACACATGCTGGAAATTCTTCTGGACAAATACAGTCTTATTTTTCATTACATTTCTGTTGCCTGACTGAAACCGCTATCAGGCTAGTATTTGGAAATACTTTAATGCCTGCTGAAATGAACCTGATCGTTCCCAAAAAATAAATGGCCTAAAAACAAAGTAATGGTCTTGCAGTTTAAGTACTCAGGAGTTATAGCAATAGGAGAAGCAGAAATGCGAGAAGGTCAGACAAGCTCAGAAACAGAGGACAGCATGGTAGTTCCCACCAGCATCTGGGACCAAGTGCTCTGGGATTAGCACTGGATGCCTCTTGTCCTTCTGCTGACCTTTAAGGTGTCAGTTGGGATTTCTAAGCCTCCACTAAGACCTCTTCATGCCCCTTCACCACATTTCACATACAGTTTATCAAAAATCAATTTTCAGTCCCAAGAAGAGGCTGTGCTGGCATGTCTTGCAGTGCAGCACAAGGTGGGAGATCCACAAGTGAGCATGGGACATCTCAGCTACCCAGCAGCAGAGTGGTGACACCAATGGCAGCACTGAGCCTGGACTGCGTCCCAGACCTGGCACCTCACCCAGCTCTTGGGACACAGGCAGTCAGATAATCTTGTAATCACACATAACCAGACGTTATGATAACTCCACTGTCCTGGGAATAGCCACAGCTAGAGCAGATACTCCCCCACATCTGCATTTGCTAGCTACCTGCCTGCACTATGTTGCACATGCAGAAGTTTACCACTATGCTTTATGTATGTATATGGGCATATATATGTATATACTTGTGTGTGTACATATATATTTGGAAAAGTTGTGTTGCCCAGTGCACTGTCAGTGACTGCTACAGTAATGAAGTCCAATATGAGACAGTCACATTGCAGATCTGATCCTCCACATGGCTGTTGGAGGCAAGTGCTCCTGAGAGCCTCCAGATGGTACTTCTGGCACGGCTTTATTTTATTTGCCAGAGCCACCCCAGAAAACAGTATGCAGGCATTGAGTTAATAAAACTAGCTGCTAGGCATGAAGGGTTAACAGTTCATCTAGAAAGATTAATTTATGCTCAAACCCCATTCTGTTGTCACTTACCAAGAGAAAAAAAAGTTAAGCGCTGTAAAATGTGCAGCAATAATTGCATTTCCTTAAGGACGCGTCTGGCAGGAGGTCGCTATCTGTTCCATGAAGTACGTGACCATGATACTGTCATTTTGACAACATCAATGTATGTAGTCATTAATCTTACAAGTTAAAAACCCATAAATCTCTGTTAAACCCACTGTCATTGATTAGGAATTACATTACCACAATACACAGAAGCCTTTTAATTTTGTTTTCCTTCCAAAATGAATAAACAGGTCTGTTTGGTTTATCTTCTCCTATGCTGGAGTGATAAAGGGCAAAGCCATTTCATGGCTATACATCATTGTTTTGGAACAAAATCATACCTAAGAAGTTTGGGAGAGGGGGAATGAAGAAGAAAAATAGGTTTCCAGGGATGTAATTTAGCCCAACTACTTACTATCACTTTTCAAGAGTATCAGACACCAAGGCAGAATTTGCCAAACCTTGAATCTTGTAAATTTGGTTGATATAAACCCAGTGAATAACCCAGCAGGCCTCCTTGTGAGAAAGATAAGCACATTTGTTGTGTTGGATCTTTATCTGGTTGCCTACTTTTTTTTTTTAATGCTCCTAGCTATTGGAAATATTCCAGATTGATCAGTTATCCAGTGAATCAACCTTCCAAGGCAACATAGATAATTACTCCTCATTACAGTAGCAACTCAATAATTCACACAAATGACTAGGAAATCTACTGCTTTCTACTGAATTTTGAGATCTGGGTGCTGCTCTAAAATGTAAAAGCAGATGTGAACGTCAGCAGACAGGTAATTCCATTAAGGTCAGGGATTGATGTGCTGATAGTTCAGCACACATAAATGCCCTACTAGACCAGCCTGACTCCATCTTCACTACAAAACTCCCTGCAGTTTTGGTGTGATCAGGTCGCCACTTCATGTTGTTCAAGTGTTTGATGCGTGGGGGCAAAGGGAGGGAGGGAAGCAAAGCAAGGTCTTTTTGATAATTAACTATAAAATTGGGAACTACTGTTCAGATTTAGCCATCTGTCAGTTTTATTGTTGGAAGGGTGCATATAAAAGAAAACTTCTGAGAACAAGGACTCATTGACAAGAGCTTTCTGGGTGATGTTCTTTCACAAACAGCCAGTGGGTACAAGAATGGGAGAGTGAGCACCTATGGGTACACTCCCAAAGCAAAACCAACATCCCAGCTGCACTCTAGTAGTTCCAGCAGGAAATAAAAAGGGCTAAAGGACTGACACTTGTTCAACTCTTCTACCTTCTTCACTGATCTTTTCTCACAACGCCCAGCTCCTTTCTTTCCCCCTTGTTTTAAGCAATGGGTAGTTAAACTCAACCAGCTTGTCAGAGTTTGGATACAAGCACCTCAATGGATAGTAATTAAATATATGTTCTCTTTTAGTAGTTGTTTACAGCTGGAAGATCAAATGGTTTTCTGAGACTTTGATCTTGATGCTTCTCCTTGAAAACACACACAGACAAGTTCAATGGACCCTAGTTGCAGCTTCTTAGGGATGATGTTTGATTGGATGCAGTTCCCCTAACGGAGCTGCACATCTTCAGGATGGGGAAACAATGTCAGTTTTTCCATTCTGTAAGGGGAACATACTATCAATTAAACTAAAAGGGAGTGGAAGTTCAGGATGAAAACCCCAAAAAGGCAGCTTGGGAGCAGAAGTTAAAGCAACAGCCATTCAGTGGCTCATCCAAACCACAGGGCTGTTTCTCAGTGGTGTGCTAAGAACTGCTTCATCCTGTTCCTGCTCTGAAGTGCTGGCTAACCTGGGAAGGGACCGACCACACCATCATCACTACAACTGCCACTAAGTACAGTAGCACTCTTTTTTAATAGAAAAGGACAGATATTTTGTGTAGGAAATCTTTTATTGGCACAAATGGGCTTTATGTAAGAATTTCATAATGGTTTTATATAGTTACCATCAGGAAGTTTTTCCTGATTTTCTGGCTAAGCTCTTGCTCTAAGGACACAAGGCAGGATGCGTAACTTAAGTAGTCCCCAGGACCAAGCCCAGCCAAAGGAAACTATGGGAGACTGACAACAGTCAACAATTTAATTTGCCTGAGGGCTAGAAAGTCAGAGAGTAGTACAAGATCCTCTGAACACCAAGTGGCCTTAATAAATAGCCCCCTTCAGAATCATTACAGCTGAGTCTTGCTTTTCACTGTATTACACAGACACCAGGGGTCACTTAGGAGCTTGCCAGCTCTCAAATTGGCCAGCAAACCAAAGTCAATCCAATTGGAACTGGAATAGAAACATTTGCCAGAGTGAAGCGGACCACGCGGGATCAATAATATAGATCTTGGGACAAGGGAAAATTACTGTGTCTGAAGAAGGAAACAAATGAGAAAGACTCCCAAATCAATTATTGCCAGGATCCGGGGAAAAATGAAATACAACACGGAACAGCAAAATGGTAGCTCTGTGTGTATGTGTGAAGTGAGTAGGCATGGCGGGGGGGGGAATATTTACTGTTTACATGCAGAAGACTAACTCCCACTGCACATTCACACAGCTTCTTGCACAGCTGTACCTATGTGTAAAGAGGTCACATGAATTGGATTCAAAGGGAAAACAGTAAAAACCATGATAAAAGATGGAAAGGTTCATTCCTGCAAATGCACCTTTCCAAAGAGCACTGAATGAGTAATGCCTGAGCAATCACCACAGAGCTCTGAAGAGAAACACTACCTCCATTTGCTGACGGTCTACTTCAAATGCTAAATACAGGATTTGATAACCCATTCCTTGCAAAAAAGATACAGATAACAGGTAACAAAAGCAGCAGCTAATAACTTTTAACCACCCGATAACCACTGCCAGAAACAGGTTGCCAGAAGAGGGACTTTTGGTATGATTCAATACAGTAACCCCTACAGAAATGGGAGGTGACTAAAAATTGCAACTCCATGATGAGGCCAGATAGATTTTCAGGGATACGCACACACACATTCAAGATAACTCCCCTAGTCACCCAGTTATGATTTATAATGCTTAGGGTGGTATCTACCGTCATGGATTCAAGTCTGCAGGATCAAATTTCAATAGTTTGTCTTTCAGATCACCTAATGATATCATATCTCAGATGCGGGAGAAGGGTGATTCCATTTTGAGCACTGTTCAGTTTACACCACAAAAGAATTATGCATTTTATGGCTTATTGCAAAGCGTTCAGCAATTTTTTCTATAGGTATCATCTCAGAGAGACCTGCCCTTCCATTCATAGCAACAAGCAAAATGTTTAATTTGCTCTCTCTGTGTGCCTGAGTTAAATTTACTGAAGTGATGGGTCATCTTATTGAAGACTGCAATACAGTTTGGAAGTGGCCCTGGTGAACTAATTTTGCCAGTGACTAATGCCCTGTCTTCCAGAGTTTCTTTCTGTTTGTGCATTAGTTTGCAGCTAAAGATAATTCCTCTATGAAGTTTAGATTGCCAAGGACTCCATCATTTGTAAGTCACCAGACAAATCTTGCCGTCTTTCTATAGCCAGATTTCTAATGACTGCAACTTCAAGAAATCCCGTGAACAATCTCTTCCTATTCAGACAATTCCCAGATCACCCGTGTGTCAAATTCAAGTCTTTGCAGTCTTGTTCACATCAGAGTACAAATTACAAGCCAACAGCTATCAGCTGGCACAGCCTGCACTGCATAGCGCACTCCTTTTATTTCCTTGCACGCATTCACTGAGGCAACAGGATTAATGGATGCTTTCCCCACACCAAATATGACTTCCATGCACCGGGCACATGTTTAGCAAGCAACCTGGTAATGCCTATTCATCATCAGCAGTGTCAGTGCAGAGACAAGCATCCCTCTTCAAACACACCCACTGAAACCATGCCGACATCAGCAAGACTGCATGGTTTTGTCCATAGCCATTTACTGAGTTCCTAATTTCATTTACATGAAGTTCAAAAATTTCAGCACATTTTAATATAACAGGATTTATTGTAGCATAAAGTTGCTGCTATAAAAACAATGTCGTAAAAACTGGAACTAATGGGTGCCTCTGAAATAACAGTACCAACTAGTAAGTTAGCCTGTGTACAGTCAACTAGCAACGAAGATGGGTCTGTGACATGAGACACCAGATCGTTTGCTGGCACAAATCACGCAGCTCTATCAAAGCTCTAATGCAGCCGATTAAAGTCAGTTGAGCATTTGAAAAAACTTGTTTCTAGGGGCAGCTTGCAAAAAGGTAGAGAAAGACTCCTAGTGGAATTAAGAGCTTATGCTATTTTAGAATGACGAAAGAAAAATTATGTTAGAGCAGTGGCCCACGTAAAAAGTTGTACTGCATTGCTATGTATCTGTTAGTTCTGAGGTGATGTTAATATAGTTATTTGGACAAATAAGGACTAATTCAAGTCCCTGAAAACAGAAAGGAATAAGACTGAACCATTAGATAACAGGCATGAAACTAGTACAAGTTACCTGAAACAGGCTCCTGCCCTCGAGAAGGTGCAGTGCACCTGAGACATAATTTAGTACCTCTCAGGCAGTGTCACTAGCCATCTCCTGTGCTCTCAGCAGAGCAAGCAAGCTGCCTCCCGAGCTGAGCCCTTCCAGGGAGGGCAGCATCAGCCTCTCCCCTGTCCTGGGAGAGGACTTCTCTGCCAGGACAGTGCAAGGAAACATGAAAAAAAGGCATCTCCTTTAACATGCACCACTGTTCCCAGGCGTAGTCTGGGGTCACATCCACCCCCCCTCAACCTTGCAACCACTCCATGCTCTCCCCAGAGTTGCAGCCAGCCAGGCATGGTGCTGTCCCAGGGCTCCTCTGACAGCCCAGACAACACTGGGACACACTGAGGGTTTACAGCACTCACCCCATTCTGTCTCAGAAATAACATGGAAAGGAGATGGAGAGCCAGGCAGCCTGGCTGGCTGAGCGAGGGGTGGTATGGGGCAGCACCAGGGAAGGTAGGAAGCCAGTGCCCAAATCAAGACTCCTGAACCAGTCAGAGGTCTGCCTTCAACCCACCCCATAGCAAGGATGGGGATGCAGGGACAAACTTGCAAGTTTACTGCATCATCTTTGGTGACATGGATTTAATTTAAAACAAAACCTTCCTGTGCGTCTCAACCCCCCCCCTCTCCAAATACTGAACCTGAAAGCCCTCAATCCCTCTCTCTCCCCCTCAGGGCTCCTTCCTCGCCCTGCAGATCCACACCCCATCTTGGGAGTCTCTCCGCCAGCACAGTCTGCAGCACATTTTACCATGACATGCTCCTGCTCTAATCCTGACTTATCCTAATGTTATTCTGGGATTGATTATTAGGACAAACTGCTTATTGGTGTCTCTACAAATCAATATTTCACTGCCTCCAAACTACTCAGTTGTCCTTCCCCAGAGGAAAAGCCCATGTGAAGTGCCTGGTAACTTTAGCAGGATTTCGGTAAAGGCCAGCAGTGCAGAGCCTCCAACACGGTCAGTCAATCAATCTTTATGGATTTCAGTGGAGTTGCACTGATTTGCACTAGCTGAAGATTTGGACCAGCATCTTTCCCCAGTAGGAGCTTAAAGAAGCTTTTATATTATTTTCATGCCACCTATAAAGTGAGATCTGGTGACATCTGCAGCGGTTCATTTTGAGTAGTTAACAGCCCACGCAGCAGCAAATCACCACTAATGTCTGGTTCTCACACCACACAGGGCTGTAAAACAAAACTGCCTCTTAATCAAGAGAGTTGCATTCAGAAATGCTGCAGCTGGCACTTCAGCCATGTCCACAGAGGTCAACTTGATATTGATGCCAAATCCTTCCTAACCTCCCCTTCAAGGTTCTCCTTCGGAGCAGAAGTAGGTGCCCCTTCTTAGCATGGGGGCTGCGGTGGTGGTGGTAGTCACACAGACAGGACAGGAGAGTATTTCCCACCTCCATGTGTGGGATAGGAAGCCGGTGGCTTTATAGGTATTTCCATTCACACCTGTGCCTGGGATGGGCAGGAGGTACTGAGCAGTTCTGAGCCTCCTGCATCCCTGTGCCATCATGTGGAGCAGGAAAAAGAACTCTGCCTTTACCACTCTTGTTTAAAACGCGTAGAAGAGAATCTCTTGTCTACTCAAAACAGACATTTGTGGCATTGAATAAAAAGATTAAACAATGACCTAAAAGTAATTTTGGCAGAAAAAATAGACAAGGCAGAAGGACAGCCTTTTTCTTTTGCTCTGGCAAGTCTTGTTTTCCAGTGGTAACCCTGGCAGACAGCACAGAAGACCTCTGTCACAGCCAGATGATTTCCAGCAAATTGGACCTTGGCACTTTGAGCTTTAAGCTGGGAATACATATATAATTTCCCCCTGCAGTTCTCCATGGATTTTATAGCTCTGTGGAGACTGGTTGGGAAAGCCTAAAGATTTGTGAGCTTCTGCCAGCAGCTTTGATGCATTTAATTCCTTTTTTCAGGCTGTCAAACTGACTTGAGTGAGCATTTTGGGAAATGGGCAGTTACCGCTTCCTATCCAAAAGGAAACAGCTATGGGAAAGCCAAGCACCCCTGTCAGAGCTAGCAACGGGTGGCCAAGAGAGCCAGCCTGCACAAGTCCTGGGCTGCAGTCACTGGTGTCATCCCCCTCTGTGCACCACTCGCTTTCACCTGTGACTACACCACGAGGTCAGACCATGGGGCATCTTCCCTGCACACTGTGTCACCTCGCTACTGATCTCCAGCGGCTCTGCCAGGTCTATCTTCAAAGGAGGCCATCCATCCCATTGCCCACACAACCCACATAGACAGCCTAAGGCACCCCACAGAGGAGGAAAACTATCAAAGTCAGAGAAACCTTCCACCATTAAACAGCCATTACACCCTTCTGCATCACCTCAAGCTTTTTGCAGCCCCTCCAACCCTCTGCAAAAGGGCTCTCTTGCCCTGAGATACAAACATTTCACAGGCTTTTTCACAGGCAAAGCAATAGCATATCTACAGGCAGTCCCTCCTGACCAACATCTCCACCCAAAGGAGTGGGGACAGCCAGCCCTGCTAGGCCAGTTTAATGTATAGAAGTAATATTCTGTCACTGTAAGTCAAAACTTCTATAGTCCATCACACCCCTGTCTGGCTGAAGCATTATTCTACAGTCTGAACATTCATCATGGCAAAAAAACAAACCTCTCCCCAACAGAAGTGCAGAAGGAGCTGTATTCTCCAGTGGAGGTTTGCAACCAGGCAGATTTTTAATTAAGTGGAAAGGGCAGAATCCACAAAATGATTAAACATCTGCCAGGTGCTCACCCACTTGCCTGCGATTCCCTGCAGATGGCCAGCTTTTAACTGTGACTCACTCCGAAGGCAGGGGACCAGCTTTGTCTCTTCAGCTGACACTTAAAAGACATTACTGAAACACACCCAAGCTTGTTTTCTCTCCTACCACGCATTATTGGGTATCCTTATGAGCATTCATACTTTTTAAAAAGTTAATTGCAAAATGGACAAATACACTGGAAGACAACTACAGTACCCAGCTGCAGCACCAGCCCTGCCTGGCTTTGCTGGGGGTGCCCATGGATGCAGGTCCTAGCTCACACCCTCAGATCTGTAGTGTCATCTGGCTGTGCCCAAATACCAAAGTTGTCCCTAGCCTCATTAAAAAAACACCTCATTTTAGGTCAACAAACCTGTCCATGTGCTGAACAGGTCAGAGCCAGGGCCCCATCTTAGCTGGCTCACAGCCATGGAGGAAGCACCAAGAGGTCGCCCGAGTGGCAGGTCTGGCCATGGTGCAGCCAGAAACACAACACATTGCTGCATCCAGGACAAGTCTTTCACCCTGACATGGGCATCAGCAGAGCAAACCAAGGGTTCAGGCTGAATCGCCTCCATACTTACCCAGTGCCCCACCCAAATCCACACAGCACTGGGCAGCAGAGCTGGATTCAAGTTACATTACGGACCTCCGAGGACTACACCATGCTTTTGAACATAATAAATACTCAGAACAAACATACCCACCTCAGTGCAGCAAACCAATAGGTTTGTTCTCCTCTATTTGTCCAAGTCAGTTGTCTGCCCTGTCTCCAAAATAGCAGGAGGCATCGCAGACCCCTCTGCAGGTCTATGTTTGCTCCTAAGCGCGGACTGTACCAGAGCACTCCCTGTACTGCGTTAGCGCTCATCACAATATTTGCCTTTAGCACCCTAGCCTGTCTTAAACCACACTGGCTGTACCTCCGTCTGTCTAGCTGTCTCATTACACATTATTCTGTTTACACACAGGCTGTTAGTTCTTCATGCTGCTCAGTGCTGTCTTTGCAGAGCCTCTTCCCTGGGGATTGAGGTGTACCATACAAACTGCTTTTGGTTTATATCACCTCTCCCTTTTGCATTCAGTATCACGCACTGCCCTATCATCTGCCAAGAAAGGACTTATTCACGCCAGGATGCTCTTATTGCACCAACTGTACAACAACACAGCAGCGTTTACCACTCTTGGTTTGCACCAGACCGAAGGTTTTAATTTCAGGCAAAGCCACCACAGCAGGAGCTCAGAACCAGGGTCCAGAAGAATGATCCTGGAGTGAGCCTACTGCATCGACAGATGAGGGCTGACCACTGGAGGTAGGGGGACAGCCTGGCTCTCCTGTCTTTGTCAAGGCTGGCACAAGCTTCACAGCTAGGTAAGTCTGCTATTTAGATGACTGCCACACCTCCCCCCAGAAATGGGCATCGCCAGTGGAGACCTGGCTCTACGCCAAAACCCTGTTTCCTCCCAATACCATATCTGTCATATCAGAGCTTTTCAAGGAGTTGAGAATTTAGCACCAAATACTCATTTAAACATAAAGCCTTTTGAACATTCAAGGGGTGCTCTGTACTTCAGTTTTTAATCCTAATTTCTCACATTCTGCAGTTGACAAAAGCAATGTGATTTGCTGCCCAAACACACTGGCACATCACCATTTACCCAAAGGGTCTGGATGAAGGGCCATGAAGGAGGAAAGCAGCATTTCTGGGTGTAGCTGTGGTTAGTATTTTCCCCTCCCTCTGCTCCCAAGACACAAAAAAGCCCTGACCTCTGTCCCCTCTGCAGGGTGGCCAGTCTGGGCAAAGGACAGCAACTTCCCCCTAGTTTTTGTTCTCCAAGCCTGAACATTTACCATCCATAAATGGCATTGATTCATTCGTTCTTCCCCTTCACCGAGCAATGAGATAAGAGCACTGGTCAGTGTCAAGTGCTCCTGAATAACAAATGCAGTTGGCATTGGGATTGCTAAGGCTGGTAAAGAAGAATTTGTTCACTTGGCAAATTTGTTATCAATCAGCACAGGCAAGCACTGGAAAACAAATTTCCAAAGGGGAATGCTTTTACTGTTCAAGCCTTATTATTTCCTCACACAGAGATAGCCAGAGGATCCCATCAAGGGTCTTCAAGCATAGAAGAGGCTCTTAAGCAGTGTTCTTTGCTATTTGCTTTAGAAGGGAAAGCAATAATTAAAGCTTCTCCCAGAGATGCTCTGAGCCTCAGAAGGTGAGCTGTAATAAATATCCTGTCAGAGATGGTGGATCTGCTGAGCACCCCATTCCCTTCCCTAGCAGCCCTGAGCGGGGCCATGCGGTGAGTAGGAGCTCACCTCCCTACTCACTGCTCAGCTCACACTGGGGACAGAGAACCAGCGCAGGGTCACACACCCAACATTTGTGTCCCAGCTAAGACCTGGGTGCTCTCTCATCTGTGTCAGCCTGTCCCCAAGGTTTGGAAGAGATGGGAAGCAAGAAAGCATTAAGCGAGAAAGAACCAAGTGCTGAGCAGTGTCAGAGATCCCTTTGCCAGGCTATGGTAGCTCAAGGCCATACACACAGCTAAAGCCTTTGAAGGAAGTCTGTTGGGCAACCAAACAGCTCTGGAAACGATCACCACATTTTACACACCCCTCTCAGCCAGGAAAATATTCCAGTGAAAACAAATTTTGTTGTAAGCCCCATGTAACATCCACAGTGACAATGGGTTTTTAAGGGATATGTGTATTTCCCCAATCAGCATGAGACATGGCCCTCTCCTTTGTGAGGAACTTTGGTTGGAAACTGCACCCTAAAACTCTTGCTGAAGAGAGAGGATAGAGCCTATGTATTGCAGAGAAGGACTTGTGCTGCTGCTTTTATTGGCTTTAATTCAGTAAAGTACTTGGATATGCACCTAAATACTGTCCTGATTTAGGTCATTATGAAGAATGATTCACAGATCCAAATGTGGGTGAATTGTGTTCAAGGATCTGTCCTAACCAACATATGTAGAAGGTGATAAGGTACAGGTCCTACAGCAAGCTTATTTCTCCCATACACAATGTGTCTGGTCCTGAAGCCAACTACTTTAGTGTATATATCATGCTAATATTTAGGTCAGAAGCAATCAAATTACACAAATTCAAACTCCATTTGAATCTTTAGTCTTTATTGTGGTTGTATATTTGCCTTAAAAGTAGCCTGGTTCTCAGAAAGTCCCAGGCACCCACTCAAATTGGGGCACTTACAGTCTCAAGCTGGGCACTGAAAAAAGCGAGAAGGAAGCCATGAGCATTGCCGCTGAGCAGAGATCTGGTAAAAGAACAAATGCGTCCCAGCTCCCAAACTGTAGAGAATTTGGGTAGAGTTCCTTATTTTGTAAAAGTGAATTTACTTTAATTAAAATCATTTGACATTATTTCAGCTATACACAGCATTCATGTTATATGCTCTGCTTAAATTATTTTGGCCAAAATAGTAAATCTGATAATTTAGGACTGGATATAACCAATTAGATTTACTGTATGATCCACCGTAATGTATCAAGCAGTCTCAAAGGATTTAACTTGTTAGCATTTCAAAAGCATAAGAGGTTTTTGAATAATTTATTACATTTCTTTCAAGCTCATTTTTGTTAATTCATTATGTAAAGATAAGGCAGATGTTTTAGACTCGTGCCACATCTATTTTAACTTGTATGAATCTGTTTCCAAAGACCCACCTTTGACAGACAGTTCAGCTGAAAGTAACAGATACTGAAAAAGCTTTAGGAGGGGCTGAGGGTTGTGGCTTTCAAAATTCAGGTCCAGAGATACGGGGATTTCCCCTATCCTCCACTTTCTGAGAAAGAAGTTCTTGTCATTTACTTCTCCCTGGTTTCCTGTCTCTAACCTCTCTATCCCGCCTAAGTTTAGTTTTAACACATCCACTCATGCTTCTGCTAGAAGCTACAGCACTTCTTGCATCAAAATCTCCAGAAATAGAAACATTAGCTGGATTAAACAAATCCACACAACCACAGTTCAATCTGATAGAGGCATTTTTCACCCTGCCCACTAACGCGATTTGTGAGCTGGCATTCGCTCGCCCTGTTAAATACCAGACAGTACATCTGCCTTTGCTACAATGGCAGTTGTTTCCAGGGAGGTGGCTTGTCCCCTCACCTGCGTCCCAGGACACCTTCCGCAGGTTATTTTTGCTTTGTTCTTGTTCTGCCCAGGAACAAGTTATTCACCGGAGGTTTGAATTCTTGTGAACAAACTTCACTGAGTTCATTTGGAAAAGGGCACATATTCATTACTTGATCTCTTTTCTGGGAGCTCAAGGCAGAAGGATAACCTCCAAGGGCTGCAAAACCATATCTTTCAGCACAGGTCCCTCTTCTCCCACCCTGAACAGAGCGATGGCACCAAAGTGGCCCTGTGCCTAAAGGTACCGTCTTACAGGGATGCAAAATTGAAGCATAACGTTCTCTTCCTTCACTGAGTAAAGATGCTGACTTTCACAAGCCACACAAATCTGACCTCTCACTGTAAAACATTTTTACCTGGATTCCTTTTGCAGATTAAGCCAGATACAAAGGGTATTTTTGTCTCACTAAACTGTTTTTAAGCACTGTTACCCCAAATGTAACCACATTTTTGGTACTAGGTTATTTCTTTTTGTAATGACCCTTCTCCAGGAGAATGTGCCCACAGTATCAACCTCCACATACATCTGCATTATAACTCCCTATATATTATTTTTTATATATGCTGCTATTCTGATTTCACTCCAAAGAACCAGCTACCTTGGGTAGTGCAGCTGGGTACTGCACACACCGAGACTGACCATAAAGTAGGTCTTGGCACAGAAAAGGAGGTCAGCACCAGGAACCAACCCAATGCAACTCACAGCACGCTCCTCGGTGAGAGGCATTGTGCCCCATGTGGCCAATTGAAATTACTTAGTGCATGAAAGGAGGATTAAGAGTCAAATATACTCATATCAGGAAATAGATATGAGCATCCTTCTGAAATACCTGTTCTACCTGAAGAAAAGCTTCCAATAGCAAATTCAGAAACATTTCTCATGCTAGGAGCCCGCTTCAGTCTTGGGGATTTCCTGATGAGCTAAACTGACAGTTGCTGAAATAAGTGTGCAGTCACTCTGAAAATAAGAGCTCCTATTGTCAAGACAGACTCTAACAAGCAGTCTGCTTTCAAGGACAATGTCTGAAGAGTCCTATCTATCCAGAATGCTTCTCTGTTTCCTTACTGCCAGGGTAGGAAGAGACATGACATTCCTCAGCTGCACCGAGAGAGGATTTGTCTCCCAGTAACAAGCACTTCATGACAAACATCCAAATTTCCTAACAGCAGGTTCCCTCACCTTTGTTGGCTGGCACAGAGGAACAGAGAACACCAGATAACATAGGATTTCTGCTCCTTTACCCCCCCAAAGAAAAGCATCATTAGGTTCTGATATAAACTCAAAGTTCACCACTGTAGTATATTAACCAAAACAGAGTCAGGTTATTTAATATTTATGTTTAGATACCAACTAGTCACCAACCGTGGTCACCTGGAAATCTAGGGTGAAATTCATCTCACCTAACTTTAAGGGGCAAATAGTTATCACAGTCTAAGCAAGCAGCTGCAATTCAGACACTTCTCTTGGGATATGATGGATCTGGAGCTATTTCTCTCCACTGGCTATAGAAGGAGTGTAGACAACTACCTTAAACTTCGCAGATGTCTAAACTTAGAGTGATGTGAGACCCACTGTTCTTCAGCTAGAACAGTGACTAAATTCTGCAAATTCTGCACATTCACACTGTAGCTGTTCGCAAATAGCACTACTGATGTGTGCAAGCAGATTATGGTCTTGCCCATGGGGTCGAAAAGGGAAAGAAATTACTTGGAGATTTCCTAGAAGACAGAGCACTTCTGCTGCAAAAGATGTCTAAGTATGCCAGGTCAAGAGATTTAGACACAACTTGAAGAGATGTTTGCTGGAACTGAAGGCTACTTGAAAGCAAAATTGTATTAGCAAAAGCTACAGACATGTAAATGAGAACACTGTGACCCAGCAGGCATACTTCATGAATAAGCATTACTTCTTTAAGTGAGGGTTGGGCCCATCTGAGGAATTTGCTGCTGTTTCCAGTTCAATACTGTGCTACCCAACAATCCTTCATGGGAAAACAGCTATTTAAGCATCCTTTGAACCAGGGCTGATCCTTCCTATCACAGGTCATACCAAATGTCTTCTCCATTATAAGTTATTGGTAACTTTTGATGGTCAGCAGTTAAAGTTTGGCAAGACTACACGGTGATCATCTGCACCAAGCAGAAAAATTTCTGTATGCAGGCACATAGTAAGATGACATTATAACACATACCTGTGGCGGTGCTCATGTGCTATGTTGATCTAAAAAAGAAATCCAGTGATAAAGCTGGAATGATCCCAACATTTAATACTATTCCTTAGTAATCTAGAATATTTTTTTTGAAACAATAATGAGCTTTGAATTAACTCATTAACTAGAAAGCAAATTCTGATCCAGGAAGTTGTATTTTATCTTGCCTCCATTTTCAAAACCATCTGGACGTAAATCACAGATAAACTAGTATCAAAAATACATGGCTATTACTAATTATGGTATGCTGTGCCGTTTCTCCCACCACCTGCTAGTGATGACACAACATTACTCAAGAATAAAGCTTGATAAGCTTGATGAATAATTTTTAGACTATTTTCTTCAGCTTGCAAATGATCTCTGAGCAGATTTTTCTCCCCCCTTTATCTAACTTGTCATTTAAAATTAGTCACAATGGTTTTGGTGACTAATTCCTGATCCGTAACTTGTTTATGAGCACTACGTTGCAAGTGTTTGAGATTTGAAATTCAAATCTTTGGTGCACAGCTTAGATTTGACATGTAACTCAATAGGGGGTTTACTCCCTGACTAGATAACACCACAGTCACCATCCCAGGATGAGTATTTGCATTTGTAGACTCAAAGCTCACTTTCTACCAACTTGTAATGGTTCCTTACAGTTTGCTGCACCTTCATAGACCATTCAAAGAACGTAAAAACAGGGCAAACATTAAGGAAGCTTGCAGGTTGGAGGAAAAGATGGGAGAGGTAAGAAATTGCCTGAGATTACTGCTATTTTTGAAGATACTCCTGTAAAGCCAGAAACAGTCAGCTATTGCTAGCAATGCTTCCAAACAGTATGTTCACTACCGGATCAATGTAATGAGACTTCACAAGCACCTGCAGACAAAGGCAGAGACCTTCAGAAATCAACGGTTCTCAGCACTGGTCATCTCACAGCCATCTTCCTGCATAGGTAAGAATGGCCTCATTAACAGCACTGATCCCGTACATGTGCACTGTTCACTGGATGAGGGCTTCAGCTTCCTCACATCTCCCATCTTTTAACCTCCATGACATGCACCAGTTTCATTTTGAAGGTGGACATATTCGAAAGCACAACATATATAAGCAAGGCATGTTCCACATCGGAGACAGCCCGCTGAAGTGAAGCAGGAGTATCTCTACAATCCCCCCAGCTGTTTAGATGCAAGCCTACACTTTGGGAAAGGGGTTATCACACTGTGGGTCAAAGGAGACAACACATCCCCCTTCCTCTGTAAGCCCCTTCCAGTGCAGCACAGGAAGTCTCCCAGTTTCCATCCCCCTCAGTTCCATTCAGCCCTTTGCAACCAGAACTACAGCCCTCACCTCCTGAGTTTCTAGACATCCTAAGATTATCTTTTTCCTCTTGGTTTATCTTTTTTTTAAAAATACATTTGCTTCCTCTCAGTCAGGCTCCCATGGAAGAGTTTCAAGTCAGCATGTCCAGGAGAGCGAAGACCACTACAACTTCTGCAATTTCAGAATCATCCCTTGCTAGCTGGCCAACTCCCTAACCCATGTGTTTGAGATAGCATGCTCTGTGCCAAGGAGCAGTCAGCACAGGGCTGATCCCTAAGGGAAGGATGATCTGGGAGCTGAGGGTGACCTCAGGGCAGCAATGTCCTCACTCACCATCACGCAGTCCCACAGGCTCCAGTGAGCAGAACCAGGTGCTGGTATTGGCATCCATCAGCAGTCCCAGGCAGATAGCAACCCTCAAATACACTTCACTGTCACTAATATCAGTCAGCCCAACTATGCATCACCAGAGCTTTGGAGCAGAGACCTTAGAAATAAAAGTTGCGATCTTCTAAGTGCTTTTCCCTGCCAGGCCATCAGCTTTGTCCATGGGCTTCCCCACCATCCTCAGACTGTGTTACAGAACTGGCCCATTACAACACCCAGTGCTACAGACATGCTTGTAGCTTCTGGGTACCCATCAACTTTAGGTACATCTTCACATACTCCTCTTGTTTCCCAGGTACGTTCTGAAGGAAGCTTAAACACAAGACAGGCACCTCCAGGAGAAGTACTTTCAACCTATCCAACATGGAGCAGAAAGCTGGAAGAAATAAGTGCTCTGCCTGGTATCAGGGAGTTGAGCATTGAGAAATAGCATAGCCACTGCAAACCGTTGGGGATCAGACCTGCTGCCACCCAGCCTCCACAGGCAGTGACACTATCTTGCAATCAAATATTTCTGGAAACTAGTCTGTAGCTCAAGGTGGATAAAAAAAAAAAATAAAAATCACCAGACAGCAGGAGGTCTGCAGTACTCTAAAGGGATGATAAATGATGAGTTTGCACTTCAATACAAAACAGATTGGCCGAACAGTAGAAGAAATAGCTTGTGAAGCAGCTGTAGCATCTGCCCCATCAGACTGTTAACTACACCTTGTGTAATAACACGTTGCACCTGAATGCTCCGTGCCATGTTACATGTCAGTCCACTGGTCTTATAGAACTGGTTATCTATACAGGATGGCACAAGCAGATCATAAAGGTCCCTCCAGCCTAAAGTTCATAAATGTGTCATCATAGAAGTTTCTAGAACCGCTATGTTCTCCTGACTGCCCTACCACAGGAACTTTGGAGCATGCAAAGATGTGCCATAACCAATATTAACTTAATTATTAATTAAAACACCAGAGAAGAGTTAAAGTTCAGTTTTAATTTTGTCCTATTAATTATGATTAAAGTAGTTTTCACAACTTGCTAGTAGCATTTTCTTCATTAATGCGCTCATTTCACTCATTAGTTTTCATCTGCAAGTCAGCCTCACTTACACCAGCACTTGGGCTTGCCTTGTAAAAATAAATGAATAAAAAAGAGGAACCAAAGCCACCCTTTCCAATGAAAAGTCATCCTGTGATTCTACTCAGGAGGTTAATTCAGCCATATGCTCCCAATTTGTGCTCCCAATTTGCATTCTGTCCTAGGGAGATGAAATGCATGGTCAAATTTCTTACAAGTTTAATTGAATAAGACAGGACCACTTTGATGGAAGATTTGACTGATAAAGAGGGGGAAAAACCCTAAAAGATAGCTTAACACTCCAGTGGTTGCTTCAGATTTACTCACATGTTCTGCCTGTTTCTCAACTATGTAAAATAGTTGTGTGCTTGCAAGTTGCTTGGAAAAAAAATCCAGAAAGGTTTTTTGTCCTGGTGTTCCTGGGGTGAAGTGCTCAGGTTTCCACCTTCATGGTGATGCTTCCTAGCAGTGCACTAGATCTTTAGCTATCTGTCAGGGTGACTCACACATTTAGACTTCTGGAGCCCATCTCATAGCCCAGGGAAGCTTTCAGGTTGGCAGGTCCAGGGCAACATTGTCCATCCCATCTGTTAACCCACTCAAAGGACCTGGCAGAAGCAGCTGAGCACAGCAGGGAGAATACAGCTCTCCTTAAACCAGTGCAGGCTAGGAGTCCTCCAGGCTTTTCTCATTAAACCCAAAGTTTAGAGTGGGAGAAATACCCTAGATCGACAAAAACTAGCTCAAAAGAAGACATGTTGATCTGATGTCTAGGCAAGAGAACAAGGTAACATGGGACTTGCTGAGACTGACTGCTAGTCCTGTGATGGCACAGCAGGAACACAGAGAGCACTGGGCTAGCTCCTGTTTGGTGTTATTCACCAGGAAATTCAAAGCTTCTGCCTTCCTTTGCAGGATCTCTTTATCCCCAGATTATAATTTATTGTGCCCTTCTTACCAAGGAAAATTTTCTTTAATGGAGAATAAAACAAACTAGATTTTAAAATCATTTTGGAAATAAAATGCTACATCTGGCACAGTTAGGCACTGACAGCACGCGTTTTACTGGCAACAGCAAGCAGCTAAAGCAAGGAGACCAAATGGGAAAGGATAAAACCCAAAAGGTGGAGGAAGGACCTTAGCACTAGGACCGTGGGCTGTAAATTTGTTTCCTGTTGCTGTGTTTAACCCCAAGACAAAGGTGAAAGTGAAGAACTGGGGCTTGGGTGACTCTGCAGGACTGGGAATAGGACACGAACTGTTGCCTCTGGATGAAGGCTTGTCCTGCAACACCAGGGCAGCGGTCACAGGTTTTAGTCCATGCAGTGCCAGGGGAACAGAAGCCGGGGGCATTTCTGGTCCTAGCTCAGTTTCTTGCTTACACACCAGTCACTACCACTACTGCTGTTAGGGGATACCAGGACCTAACTGTCTGTACCTAAGCCACCTAAGGCTGTCTGTACCTTCCCAGACAGCCCTTGCCACCCACTGCCTGTCCCCAGGGGAATGAGGACCCAGACATCAGTCCGTTAACTGCTTTAAATAAACACTGCATTAGTTTAAATCATTAGGGAGGGGCTGGGTTTCAATTGCTTTTTGATTTCTTTCCTACTTGTCCCTGCCATCCCTTTTTTTTTTTTTTTTCCTCCATTTTGCTCTCTTTATGCTGCTGTGAAACATGTTTTACTGTCTCATTTGCTAGTTTCTGTTTCTCTGGGAAAACTGAACATTGTGCTGCAATGTCTCCCCATTCCCACGGTCTGTTTCATACAGTAAAAACAGCCAGACGACAAAGCGCACGGGGTACCATACATCTTGGGCAAAGACATCCTCATGAGGCACAAGGTGAAAGGCTCTGGTCCTCACTGTAAATTGCAAACTACTGTAAAAGGGCCTGAGGGGGGAAGGAAAGAAGAGAGACTCATCTAATTTGTTAGACCTCTGCCACAGCTGCCTAGCTATTATTGGCTTGGGAAATTACTGTCAACACGCCCAGCTCTCCAGCCAACTCATTCAGTGACGTTACTCCTGCTCGCAGTATTTCTCACAGAGCTCAGGAAGAAAGTCTGTGCTCAGACCACTGAGCCACATACCTACCACCAGCATCTGGCCTGCAAGAAAGACTGGTTACTTCAGCGAGCTAAAGACAGAGCAGAGTATCATTGACTATCAGCAAAGAAAAATTAACAAGTGACTGGCTTAAGAAGAAATCCCTCATTATCCAGACCATCTAGAGCCAGTAGCTCAACAGTAACAATAGCCTAAAGGAGATGCTGCAGTTCCAGCACAGGCTAGGCAAGAGCAGCCCAGGACATGTTAGTGCAGGTCAAACTAGGTGCCCCTTCTGTTCTCAGCAGAGCAAGGATCTCCAAGAGACAGAACTGGACCCAATCTTTGTGTGACACCATCTTCAGCTCCATAAATTCCTCCTTTCGTGCTGGCCATGTGAAGCGCACAAGCCCCCTGCAGCTCATCCTCTGCCCACAGACCCTACCACCAGTTAGTCTTAACCTGCAGAGCCACTGAAAGTGTTGGGAAGACAGTCCCACACAAGAGCTATGGCGAGCCTGGGACAAAAAAATAAAAATCAGGTCTTTTAAGACCTGAAATGAAAAAATAGGTACTTTGGCTCCAGTTGCCAGAGCAACAAAAGCCCACCTCTTCACAGAGTAGCTTAGGGAATTGACTTGAAAGCGAGGACATGAGGGGAAATAAAAAACTGCAGAGAACAGCAGTTGAGTTTGGAAAAGTCAGATGAGAAAGCATGTCTTTGGCAAAGGAGGTCTCAGCTTATCTCTGCATGAGCCAGTTCCTCCTGATGGCCTAAAAAACATGTATTGGAGAGAGGAGGGAATGGGAGGAGCAAAAGGCCATGCAGCAGATCATGCAACAGAAAGCCTTAGTGAGGCCAGAAGCCTTGTTGATGCCCCCAGCTTCAAGGGCGACTAACCCACAGGACAGGAAACATTGCAAAGAGATACCTGCAGATCCACCCACCAACATCCACCCTCTGCTTCTGGCCTCCTATTACCTGTCTCTCTCCAAGCTGAAAATGGCCACTTCTAACCAGCTGACACACACCAACACACTAGATTGAACATATCCAATGTTTTCCGTGTGATGGTGAACTAGTAATCACGTACAAGATGCATGCTCTTAGGTTGCGCATGGAGCACATACAATACACCACAAATAAAGTTACACGTCTGTGTTTTACCTGCACATCACATATCTTAAAATGTATGAAAATTGTCCTGTATCAGAGACACCAACTGTGATCACTTGCCTGTCAAGGCTATAGCAACAGGGTCTTTCCCTCAAAAGCATATGCTCAGAAACAACCTAATTAAAGTGTCTCATTTTCAAATTAGTTGGGTCCCCACAAGCACCTTTAAATATGAACCTGGACTTCTCCAGGGCTTTACACATAGAGCCAGAACGTCATCAGAACAATTTGTTCTTGGGGAGAACAGTCCTGATGCCACAGGAGCATCCAGATTTCATTAGCACAACTCCCATTCAGTTAAGAGCACCACTGACCACCAATCTATAAACCACGCATCCATGCTCTAAAGACAGTAACAAAGCTTGTAGCGCTTACAAGCCACAAACATTAAATTGTATTTATTGTTTATTTAAAAGCATCACAAGGTTCTCATTTGTGTGAATAACTAGCTGCTCAGTGCTATAATCACATGAAAAGCCCGGATCTCTGCTGACCCCAAAACACTTAAAACAATCAGTAACAGCTAAATAAGAACTGTCCTCCATTTTACTTTCCCATTTTACCTTTCCATATAGCTTTCTCCCCTACACAGCCCCCAGTGCCCCAGCAAGATGACATAAGTTTTTCCAGGTCCTTAAAAGCATTTTTACAGACCTATTTTTAAGTTTACTAAAGTCACCTTGTTAATTGTGTCTTCTCAGCTTCCTCAGATGACCACTGCCGAGGATGACTTCACTTTGGGGAGGTATTTGACTGTTTACGTGCATGTTCACACAGCACAAAAAAGATTAGCAGAACAAACATCTCCAAACTGCGTCCTGGTGCGTTATTACACATGGTGTTAACATCAGCAAGGATATATTTTGGGGTTCAGGACTCAGTGAGCACCTGTATTGATAAGGAAGGCTAAATAAACAGCACATGCTCAAGGTGATATTGCAAACATGACATCTTAACCTCCTTACCATCTTCCCTAACAGCCAGGGAAATGCTATGCATGACTCAGGTGTAAGAGTCAAACATTGTACCTGAGCTAATTTTAAACTACCTCGAGCTGGAATTAATACAAGCCAGCCAGAGCAGGAGGGAGCCTGGCTGGCAAAGCCCACCTGGGGAGCAGGGTCTGTACCTGACAAGTTACCTTATCAGGTCTCTGCTGCTGCAGCCATGCTGCTGGCAAGGAATTAGTTGGCCCTGACAAAGCCCACTCAGGGAGGACAGCACAAGCCACACTTGCTCCTCTGATGACAGCCTCAGCAGGTCCTGCGATGGCACTATTTCTTATTTGCCCTCAGACCCACCATCCTGATTCATCATGTCAGCTCTCCATTTGTCAGGGAAGCAGGACAGGAGTCTGTATTAGCTGTTTGCTTGCTCTCATCTTACCTACACCTCTGGGAAAGCTTCAAGCCTCGTAACTCTTGCCATCAGCTGTCAAGATAATTAGAGTTATTGTTTACTGCAGCAAAGCACTTTGATTGACATCCTTGTAAGAGTGCAGAGCTACTGTCCTGTGGCAGAACTGCAGAAAAGCGTATAGTGCCATTAGTTTCAACGCAGGTAGGGAAGAGCAGGGATGTTATTCTTCCTTTGGCTTCCCCTTCACAGATGACAATGCATTTTCTTGAGTTTATCTTAAGTGGGTCAGACAGTTGCTGACCACTGTTTCTTGATGCGATGTTACATCCAGAGAGGGAAGACCAAAGCCAAGCAAAGCTTGGTAGGAAGCTGCATTTAGCATACCTTTATAAAGAGCCCCAGCACCAGTTTTGGGAAGTGTCACCAGAACTTTTCTGACTCCAGCCTCAGGAGTTTTGCTAGGTCATTGCTTCTCAGTCATACACATTACAAAGCAAGAACAGACATGAATGGCTTAAAAATACCTTTCTACAGGTCAGCATTGCTCCTTCCCTCTGGGTTACATCTGAGCTTTCCTGTTCTTTATCTGTATGAATCTACTCCCCAACTAATGTTTTGCTATGGCACAAAACCCCCAAGAATAAAATAAGAACAAGTCTGCAGTAATGAGGACAGACCTGCTTACATAAGAAAATGCAAAAGAACAAAACTTGCTTTTTCAGCTAACAAAATAACATTCTGAAAGACTATGTTTGGAATCAAAGTTATAATACCTGCTATAATTTAAAGAATGCTTAAGGTAATGTGAGATACAATCAGATGGTTGTGTTCATCCAGGACAGGCACGATTTTACTTTAATCTCAGTTCTTTCTCTTCCATGCAGAAAATTAATACCTTCCCCAAAATGCAAAGGTGACATGGGAAGTTTAACCTGAAATGGCTCAGCTCTTATAAAATTACAGTGAACCCAAAACACTACCCAATAAAGCAGTGAGTGTTTAGTAACCCCATAGAGTTCTGTTTTTCAACAGATGTCGTGGCACGCAATTTCTGACCCCTGAGCCCAGGATCAGGCTCTGACAGAGACACCCATCCTGAAAAAGTCACAACCCTGCTCTGCTCTATATTTCCAATATGCGTTAACAGGAAAACAGTGCACAGCATCTGACCTCTCCAGATAAATTACTCTAATTTGAACGCACTATAACTCTCCAGCTTGGATGCATTCAGCCTAAAGGCCTGTCTTAAACAGCTCTTCTACCACCTTTTCTCCCACTCACTTAGTACAAGGCTGGTGGAAGGGCATCTCCTAAGCATTTTTCACCCTAGCAAGATATGGAGGAAAAAATGGATCTCATTTTAAGAGGCATCCTCATCAGCAATAAAAAGATCTATGTTCAATGGATATTTACTGTTTATAAAGAAAAAAATAATTGGCTTGTCTGCACTGTGGAGATTAGAGATTTTTCAAAGGTTTAAAACTGAAGCTGGCACAAGCCCAAAGACACTGTAGTTAGTTAAAAGGAAGTAGGAAGAATTTTAATAATGGAGGCACACTAGTCCATTCCTAATTAACAACATGATGGGGTTTACACTACAGCAGGGTGACCTTGAGTAAGGGTAGGGAAAACATGGTATTAGTAGTAAGTAAGTATTTATCATTTATTTGTATTTGCACTTGGGCTCAGCATAGCAAAGCACACCCAGAGAATACAAAGGAAACACCAAAGTCCATTAATGCTCCAGCAGTTTTTGCGCTCCCCATTTTCTCCTATTCCTCTGCAAGATAACCCAGACGTCTCTGATGTGGCACCATCAGCCGTAAGCTCTACACCTCCCCAGGGTTTCAGAAGGACCATCAGGACATGGAGCTGAACTTCTGCCTGGCGACTCTGAGTGGCCTACTTCCCAAACACAGCGCCAGAAGCATCCAAGCCCTCTCTATATTTGCACTGAACTCTTCCTATAATAAAAATAAAGTAAGCCACATTACAACTAGCAATAGCCAAAGCTCTTCCAGCACTTCTTGCTAAGCAAGGAGAATGCAGAAACCTTCAGCTTAATTGCATCTCCATGCTGTAGTGACCTGCCATGCCCTTCCCACGTTGAAGGCAGTGGGGTGGCTTGATCCCTTAAAAGATACCGGCTCTCAGTGCAAGATGAGCATCTGCAATTAGCAGCACATATCGGTTTCATCTGTCTCCGGTGCCCAGGGGAGCTGACTGTCATAATAGCTCCAGCTGTTTTAATAAAGCTCAAACCCGCTGTCTAAAGGTTAGTCCCCTTCTAAACCACACTTAAACACTTCAGGTGGCCTGGCTTTGTGGTCCACTTGCACAAAGGACTCAGCTTCCCTTGTCCCTTTGTGATTTGATGACACAAAGTGAATAGCGAAAGAGGCAGAGCTGGTGGGGGCAGTCCCACAGCCCTTGGAGGGGAGGGCAAGGAGCACCACTGCCAAAAGCCCTCCGGCAGCCTGGGAACACGTGGCAAGTGCTCTGATCCAGGATACAGGGAGCAGGATTGATAACACACTAAAGGGCAGCTTACAGGCTGCAGAGGGAGGCGGAGACATGAAGGAGGTGACCTGCACATGACAGCAAGAGCTGCTGAACACCTCCATGCACCTCCAGCAGAGTGGAGATCGCTCTACAGGCCACCTTCCCTCTGCCCTCCTCCTGGGCAGGCCAGCCCCAGCTCCCACATCCTGCTCAGTCCTCCAGCTCTGTGGTGCAACTTCCACGGACCCGGGGAGAGTGATTTGCCTCAGGACCAGCAGTTGCAGTGCCATAGGTCTGTCCTCCCACTCAGGGCCAGCTCCCCATTTGGCTCTTCCATTTGCGACTGAGCAGAGAAGCAAACATCCGTAGGGTTACATGACTGCATAGCTATGCTAGACTCGGCCTGGAGAGCTCAGAGTGAGGGACTCGGACTCTGTTTCTAGAGCTAAGTCACCTACTGTCTTTGACATGTCTGTCTGCAGGAGGTCAGTTCAGGGCAGCGCAGGCAGGAGTAGTCCCCCCCTCTCCAGAAGGCAGCAGTTTCTTGTTCTATCAAGAAACTTCATTAGCATAACATTGTGCCACTTCATTAATGTATGATTCAATGCCATCAAAATCAGCCTTTAATGATTTCTGCCAGCAACTGCCCTCCAGCACACCACCTCTTCTACAGGATCCTTTGCCATCCTCCCTCTAGACATGTCCTCACCACTCTTTTAGTCATTGTCATCTTTAGGTAAGTTTATAGTTTGTTACTAGCCCTGGATAAAAAAACCCACCTGAATGAAGCTTGAAGAAAACACCCTTGCTAGGTACCGTAAGGGAAGGCCCATCAGGCTGCAACAGCCACCATTCATTCTCTGGAAGCATTTCATGGCAGCGCAGGGTAACCCTTGAAGGGCCACACTTGGCCCCAGATTTGTAGAAACAGGGCAGATTAACACAGCTACAGGGAGGGCTGAACTGGGAAGCCCATTTGCACTTGCTAATTATTGACCCAGCATCGCAGCAGGAAAAGAGTACAGATACCTGAGGTTGGCACTCTCTGTACTGGGACCAAACCCAGCAGCATCAAAACCTGCTCTCATTCAGAATATTCCTTGCATATACACATTGGCTTGGGGCAACAAAGCTTCCACTGACTTCTGAATAGAGGGTCAGGGCTGAATTTTAAAAAGCACAATCAAATCACTTGCACTGTAGCATTCTATAAAGAATATCTCAATGGATAAAAAAAAAAATCAGAAGAAAATACTGCAGTTAATACTAATCTAATGATGGACTTGTACAACACCAAACAATACTTAGCAAATTGGTGTGCACTGTAACAATGGAAAGTCTAACCAAGTTAGATTAGAAAAGGGGGGGTGCCAATCATAAGACAACAACAGAATTAGGTGCAGCCTCTCAATGAAGCACCATCCTCCCAAAACCAGGCAGCCCATCTCACTTGTCAAGCACGGAGCATTCATCCTAGTTCAGACCCTTAGTGCAACATTTACACTTCTCAAGGTCTTTGCACCCATTTCCCATCTTTCTGATCTGAAAACAGGCACTATTCAAAATGAAAAGAGGTAAAAATGGGACAGCATCATAATGCAGAGAATGGGGAACATTTGCATAAAATGAGATAGGAGAGGCTTTCAGCAGCACAGGCTGGTTCCAGGTAGATCAGGGTGGCTGCTGAACTACCAATTTCAGTGCATCAGAACCTAAGTGGAGCACGACTGGATGTTTTTGAGACAGTGGCCTTGACAAGACCATTATTTCTTTTTCCTTTACCCTGAAACACTGGGACATACATGCTGTGGAACATCCTGCTGAGGCTAATGCAGCTGCCAGATACCAACACCAGCACTCCATGGGGAAGCTGAGCCATTTGTGCTCTCCTTGGAGCCTCCATTGCCACACTGGGACAAGCGCCTGGTGCTTTGCATGGTTTTGGTAAAGGACCACCAGCTGTCAAACCTGCCACCCTCAAGCAAGTGCCCAGGGACCTCAGGATCAGCTCATTTAACTCAAGCCTCTTTTGTACAGACCACTGCAGTGCACCTCTCCAGCAACACAAACCAGAGTGTCCACCACCATACGCCAGCTTCTTAAGAGTGACGTTCAAGAACAGTATCTTTCATATGCCCCATGCCTCACCGTGCTAAAAGATCCCATTCCACTTCTTGATAAAGGCTCAGGTGGGGAGATACGTTTCCTTGTATACAGAACTGGCAGAAAGCTTTTCATTCAAGGGGGTCCAAGGAGTCAGGGCTTTCCTGGGCTTTGCCTCTGCTAATAAAGGATTATACATTAAGAACCAACAGCAACTTAGCATTGCAAGGCATTCACTGCCCATGCTTTTCCTGAGGAGCAGATGAAGGGAAATTGGCCTGTGACTGATGTCAGCCATGTTAATGCCTGGAAGGCTCAGAAACTAAAAGATACACACACACACAGCACAGGTACCTGCATGGAGGAGGACAGGTTACAGGACCATCCTCTGGTCAGCTCACCCTGCTTCTCAGAAAACACAGCAACAAGGAAGCATTCCCAAGTTTTTCCCCTGGGGTCTCATTTGAACACTGGTTTCCCTAAAGCTAAGGTTTATACCCAGCAATGCATTTGTAAAGAGAGGAACTGCACAGCAGACAGGAGAGCTCAGGCGAGCTTGGCCAAGGAGGCAACACCCAACAAGCTGAAATTCCCTTGGAAAGTAGCAGCTACAGAAAGCAGCATTGTGATCACAGACTCACCAGCTAGTGTCACTGACACCAGGCAGCGCTAAATACTGCCACCGGCATGCACAAATGAACAGAGTTCTGATTTCAGTGTCTTTTCTGTACTTTTTAGATTAAATAACCTTTTGGTATAAGGATGGGTCAGTCTGTCTAATCAATTAGGGGTTAGGCAAAGAGCAAAATGGGAAGAAAGGATGAACAAACAGTGCCAATTATTTTTTCAGCTCATTTCAGATTCTCTCCATCCCCACCCAAGTCTCTAGCTCTATCCCTTGCAGCTTCTAGCTTTTTTCCCCACCATCACGCACTTTTTATCACTCCTGCCATTTGGTTTCTCAAGTCCTCCTCGTCTAATCAGTGAAAACTTTATCTGTCCCTCCCCAAAACAAAGTCTCAGTGAACTATTTCAGAAGAGATGCCAAGAGCCTATCTTTCTGCTGACAGGCGAAGCCTGAGAAACTGCCTAATCATGGTCCTGATACCCTATATGACAGTCTATTCGAGGCATTAACTGATACTTTATGGCATTAAAGAGATAACACAAGTTTAAAAAAGCTCCTGGTGCCAAATCTCTGGCGACATCTTTAACTCCAACTGCAAAAATTGTGTTTACTCATCCATTGTTATTCCCTGTTGCATGTTTTCTGAATGGGAAGTCAAAAAGCTGAACACATTTTAACCCAAATAATCATTCACTGACATCAACAGCAGCACCTGCTCTAAATCACTGACATGTTTTATATTTTAGGGGGAAATGATTTTTTTTGCACTGTATTTCAGCTGGTGCCCTTCCCAGGGAGAGGAACCAGGATGGGTCAGGCAAGGCTAGGGTCAGTGCTGGGCAGGCAGGAGCAGACAGCAGGCAGACCAGGAGGGAAGAGATCAGAGTGATTTTCCACAGAGGGACAAGCTTGAATCAGAGGTAGAAAAGCTTACTTAAGCATATAATGACAAATTATTAGTATATACTTACAGTATTGTAATGGGTATTAGGATAATGTATTTATATAATAAATATAATAACCACCTAAGCTTTGAGTAATACATTAGCAGTAACTGTAGGGTTTTCACACTGCATTCTCTGAATCAGCCCAAGGTCCTCCCTGAGCAGCTCTGGGGCTGGTCCAGCTCAGGCTGCAGCCAGCAGCATAGAAGGGGAAGATGGGGAGTCTCCCTTCAGGTCACCTTGGGTTTCCCAGCCTGATGACCGCTCAGCACTGCTGCAGAGAGTGTCTATGGGGGCAGCTAGGCACAAACACAGATTTCTAGATTCATCAGGGAAATACCTAATCCTGCCATTGCCACACTCCTGTCTGCCACATGGCCTCAGTGGCTCCCCTTTGCCAGAGCCCCTCCTGCCACCAGGACACTGGGAGCAGCTGGTAGACTCCCCAGGGTTTAGAAAACCTGAATATCCACCGTAAGGAAACTATTCCCAGCTAAGACAGTCTAGCAGGTCCTGTGACACCAGACATCAGCACTTCATACCAGACACCATGCTCTGCTAGATGGAGCACACCGTACAGGTCAACAGCAATACTTGTTGAAACACAGCTGCATGCATGAAGATTTGGTTCTCATCCAAACAAGAACATCAACTTGGACAAACCCAGACACTGGGAAAAGCTCAGCCCTGAACTTTGCAGCTCACTTCCACCTGGGTTGTCAATGTAGAGCTCCTCTGCACTCCAGGGGCACTCATGTACTCACTAGCTTAGAGGCCACCACTTACCTTTGAGTCAGCCCACGAGCACTCCCAAGCTTGAGTGCAAACAGCACAAGAGCAGGACAGAGTCACTGGCTGTTAGCCCCCACACAAGCTGCCTGCCCTCCCACTCTTCTTAGGCTGGGATTATATCCAGGCCTAGAAAGTTGTTCTTAGTTTCCACCAGTACAAATCAGAGGACATTGAGCCCCACCACCTGACAGGACCCTCATCAGCACAATCTCTGATGAGCCAGCGCAGAAGAGCAGCATTTTTAAGATGTCTACAGCAACAAAAACTGCAGCTGATTCCTAAATAAGGATGCTCATCAATGTGCAGAGCTGCAAGGCCACACTGCCCCACACGCTGCTGCTGCCACCAGCCCCAGGAGTCACTGCAGGCTGTGTGCACTTCCCAAAGGAGCCGCAACTAATCCTCCCCCCCTGCAGTAGCATCCTTCAGAAACACAAGGCCCATTCCCCTCCAGCAGCAGGCTAGCACAGCCCCACTCCACTGGGTTTGCTCCTGATCATCAGTGTTAGCGAGGGGGAACAAGTGGGCAACAATCATTTTTCCTGCAACAAAAGAATGTTTTACATATGTTTGTTCTCATAACATAATAGCAAATTTTAATCAATCACTATTCAGTTATAGCAACTTCTTATTGTAATTAGTTTTGATAATTAGTCTCAAATTTTCTGTGTGTAGTCTATTATCCCTTCCTACTCACAGCACTATTTTTCCATTACTTTACACTTGGGTTCTACAGCGGAAGTGTGACGTTAAATATTTACAACCAAAATACCCCCAGAAAGTATTGGTTTCCAATTTCAAAGACTAGATGTTCCAGTGAATGCTTTGATTAAAGTCATATTTTAATAAAAATCTTGTAGGAAAAAATCTTTTTGGAGTAGCTCTTCCTGCAGTTATTGCTTGATTCACTGTCAGTATGCCCATAGCGAGTTCTCTCAGTACAGGTTAGCTTTGAGCAAACACTAGTTTATAGCAAAGACCCTGTAATGCTGGACAAGAACAAGATCAAAGGCCAGAAATGAGAAGATGATAAAGTAAAACAGGTAAAAGGAAAAACCTCTCCTTCCCACTGCCACAAGTTGCTGACAGAAGGGCTAATTACCAGCAAGACCACAGGGGTTCTGGTGAGGGATGAAGAGGCAGCAGCGATACTCAGCCAGTCGTGTTTTACTCCGGCTCAGATGAACCCACAGCTCCTCCAGCCGTGCTGGGACCTGTCCCCACATCGTGCGGCGGGGAAGAGGGGAGAAGCTCCAAGGGCCAACAAGCACAGGGAGGCCAGGGTGAAAGGCAGCTTTGGTGTTCAATTATTCTGAGTATGAGGGGTGCACATACCCTCAGTGCCAGGAAAAGACACACAGACTAAAGCTGTGGCAGAAGATACCCCAGGAGAAGATACCCCCGAGCAGCTCTCCCTCTCCCTGGGTCCCTTGGGAAACAATTGCTGGCTCCCGAGTCCGGCGTGTCCCATCTCCTCGCTCCTAATTCAATGGTGCCACCTAGTGCCACCAGCCCTGGCACGGGACAGCCCAGGTCTCGCTGCAAAGTAATGCTTCACTCGCATCCTCTTGGGCAAACTGGCTTCTCCCTGGAGTCCAGCCCAGGCCAGTTGTTAGCATGGTTCTTCTGCAGTCTGCGGTGGGATGGGGTTTATCACCCACTGTCACACTGGTGAAGGTGGTGCTCAAGCGAGGGAGCCATCAGGAGCAAAAGTCCTCCTGAGCTTTGGGGTCCGGGGTCTCAGGGGCACGCTCTGGAGAGGGCAGCTGTGGAAGTGCTCCTGCTCACTGCGAGGGCTGACTGTAACCTGACTTCCCATCGCCTGCCTTCACCATGCTTTTCCCAAAGGAGGAGAAAGGGATCACGTCCCATCATTACAACTTGGCCAAGCTTCCTCCCCACAGACCCTCACACTCCCAGGAGGGCTGGCCACCACTCACAGCCCTCCAGGAGGATCGCAACTCAGGAGTAGCCAGAAATCAGATCAGACACAAGCAACAGGCTAAAATCCTGCCTCACAGGCCTGAAAACTGGCAGAATGTAATTTAGCCGTCAGACCTCCCTGAATCGGAGGTTTAACAACTCTAACAGGGACTGCAGGGCTGGAATTTCAGGGCCAGTGCAGACATGCTGGGCCAAAAGGAGATGAGTTCAGGTGACACCAGCAGAGATGAGAATCTCCAAGGGGCCCATCTGTGGGAGGACCACATGTGACAAATAGAGTCATCTGCTCAGCTGACTGCAGCAGCAGAGCCACATGAATAATGATGCAGTTGCTCCAGGATTGCAAACAACATCAATCCTGGATGCATTAGCCAAGATCCCAACCACCGAAGTCTGCACCGGGTGTGTGAGCAAGCCCCAAACCTTTGGTGCTTTGTGTGAGCAAGACCCTGTGTAGAGACCCGCCGGATTTCAGTGTTTCCCTGTGCAGGCAGGGGCCAAATCCTGAAAACCGGGAGGCAAAGTGAAACCTCAGCCTCACTGAGACCAGAGCCATGGCCCACCGATGCTGCTGTAAGGGCAGGATGCAAGAAACCAGTTAAGATGAGGCAGCCTGCTTCTCCTGAAAGCTGTGGTGTGTGACAAAGGCTGGCTTAGGCATAAGTTACTGCTCTATACCCAGCTGAGCAGGTATTTTCCTCTGGTCTCATTGTGCTACAAGCTGGAGTTTAAAGGCCAAAGGCAGAAGAACAGAAGAAAGGAGACTGGCTGCCTTGCTGAGCTTTTCACCTGCCACACAAAAGTACAATAAAACCATCACCACTACCAGGGCTCTCCCTCCAGGATGGTACTTCAGCCCAAGAAATTAAGGATAATTTTAACAGACATTTGTTTAAAGGGATACACTATTAGTCTTTTTTTCTGAATGCAATGAGACTGCATCCACTGGGAAAATATTCATGCGAGAATACAGCCAAAGCATTCTTACTCTTCCAAAGTGCAACCATGCATACATCCAGGCAATTTCAACTAAATTAGGGTGAATTGATCTCGGCATCATTTTCTCTACATGGAGGTGGGGATCAAATTTTACTGTCAGCATTAATTAGGGGAACCGGTCACTTGATTGTGCATTTATTCAAGGATTCCCCTGGGTTTCTGGAAAATCAACCCAGTCTCTGCTTTTCAGGCGTGCGCATAACCTGAAAAGGAATCACTTAATTTCATAGCCTTGAGATACAAAAGGGCAATTTCAGTTTTTAGCAAGAGAATGGAGTTGGATCTGAAAGATGGGGTGCTCATTTAAATCAAAGTCTTGGCCAACTAGCACAGTGTTGTCAGCTCACAAATCAATGCCCAAGCTGCTTTTTGGATCTCTTAATAATTGGATTTGATCGCTGCTTTGAGAGACTGTTCATGGCTCCGGCACATCTCATCTCAGCAATGTTTCCTGGTGACGGAGCCATGCAGGCTTTGCACGGGGCTGGGTAGCGACATAATGAACTACTGTAAAGTGGATTTGAATGTTCTGTATTTGGATGTATTTTCATATTTTCCCTATTGTCTTCTTCAAGCACTATTACTATTCAACAAGAGCAAATTCATCATGCAGTGCAGGCAGACTGCAAGGACATAGTGCCCATATAAACTGGCACGCAGGGAGCACGAGGAAGCCATGTGAGCAGGTTAGATGTGTTTGTGCAGGTCTGCACTCAGGCAAACAGCAACCTGAGCAAGGCAGAAAACATCCCTCTGCTGCTGCTCCCAGCACCACCCCCTTAACACCCCTGCCACATCTGCTGTCTCCGCATTACCACCTCTCTGGGATTAATGCCACCATAACTCAGCATCACACCACAGCAAGACTAGATACTGGGATGCTCCCGACATGTTTGGGGCTAGAGAGGGGGGAACAGCCCTGCCAATCCCACCCACGGAAGGACCAGGAGTACTTCTAGGGACAAGTGGGCGTCACAGCACATTGTGCCACAGCACACCCCTGGCCAGCAGCTCCTGACCCTGCTAGACACAGGCTTCACCCAAATCACACACAGCATGTCTACAGCGTGCTCCCTGGGTAGACACCTTCCTCTCCACCTCCCTGAGGCATCGTCAGGCTGCAGATGCTCCTGAGCAAGGCTGTACCAAAAGCAGGCATGATTTCAGTGTGCAGGGAGAAAGGTGTCCCCTTCTCTCCCAGCCAAGGGAGCACCTCGCTGCCAGGGCAGGCTGAAGGGAGCAAGGACAGGAAGGTCCACGCACCCCTTCCTAAACCAGAGCCAGCTTTACCTGGCCATGCTTAAGTGTTAAACACAACGTGACTGTATATTCCCCAGGATGTAGCCGTTTAATTGCACTCTTGAAGACGCGTTGTCCCCTCTGCCACCGAGGCCGTGTGCCACGAGCCTCCCCGCGGCACCGCAGGGGCTCGGCAGCCGGGAGGCTGCTCCAGCCTGCAGTCCCTTGCCCTGCACCCACAGCAACTCCTCGCTGCGGGCTTCACAGCAAAACCACCCTTGTTGCCTAAAGTTCACCGACTTCTTTTGTTATTTAAATAGCCCTTCCTCTTTAGAGAGCAAGCCCTCTGAAGCGCACCTTGCTAGCCCCTCTGCCTGCTGCCACGCAGGATCACTTTCCCCAGACCCTCCTGCGGCCGGGCCATGAGGTCAGGGCTGGTGAGGTACGGAGCATTTACAACATTTCACACAACTGTGTGCCTCTGCGTTCAAGCATGAGAGCATAGGCTCTGTGCAAGACTGTGGGGATTAACAGGTACCTACTTGCTAATGCTAAAGCCAGCAGCAACTCTCAGCGCAGCCACAAAATTCCTGCTAGCCAAAGCTGTCGAAACTTTACATAGCAGTGTTAAAGCACTACTGGCTTTACCTGTGCACTCGCTGAGACCAAGGCAAGAAGCAGTCTCCAGCCCTTATCAAAAAAAAGCTCAGTTTCAGTTCAGTTTCCCAGGATCATACTTTGGCAGCTCCTAAAGATTACTTGATTTGTTTGTGAAGTGCTTTGAAAGTATCAAATCTTTCAGAGGAAGGGGAATAGAAGAAGGACATCAGTTTTAAATGAAGAAGGTAAGAAGCAGACTTACACATGTTGACCCCAACAGTCTTTCAAAACCACGAACAGCTCATGTTGCACCAAAGCTTTCATGTGGGGCCCCAGAAACCACCTGGTGCAATGCTGGGTGCTCAGCCCAGACCACATCCCCAGAGCAATTCCCCCACTGTCAAGGGGGAAGCTCTCCACCACTCACAAATTCTGTGTGAGCTTTGCTCCCTGGCACAAATTTGTCAGATCACATTAGAGGGAAACTGAGTTTCTAAAGTCATGCAGAAACAGGAGCAGGTTCAGAGAGAGGCAGCAGACGGGCACCCTGCACTTCCAACGAGGCCAACAGCAAGGAGACACTAAGTCACTCAAGCACAGCTCCCACGAGTAATGACAGCAGGGAGCAGGCAGGTAAGCGCTAACAGCACACACATGGATGTACTTTTCTCCCCTTCCCCAAGCACTAATGAAATCAGACCACCTCCTCCCCACATAAATACCTTCTTCCCTTGCCTGAAGCATTTGTAGTATCTCTTGGGTTCAGAAATAGAGCACAAGCAGCGGCAGGGCACAGCTGAGGCCAGCTGCACCCTCAGGATCAAGTGCGATAGGAGCGAGCAGGGCAGGGTGACCACCCCACAGTACCTGAGCACGGTGAGTAGGGCAGGCACAGAGACCGTGGCCAGCTTGCAGCAGGAGTTGAGATCACCAGGCCAGTTCATAATGATGAAGCAGCTCCTTGGCTGGGCAGGGTATGGCTGTGGCTGAGCTGGAGAACACCACCCTTACAACATAGCTTAGGAAGGGGCTAAACTCCCTGGGCTGAGCTTAAATGGAGCTCCCAGCCCACAGCTGGGGGAGGGAAGGCCCCAGGTGAGGCTGGTCAGGACCATTTAAGACTTATTAGTGTGCTCAGGCCCTGACAAGCAGCTGGCAGGAGAGGCAGCTTTCCCCCAGGCTGCAGGTGGTATGTGACCTTTATTGTTCCCCAGTGGTTGCAGAGCTAGAGGAATGGCTCCTGGAGAAGGTCCATGCAAAAGGATCTTACCACCCCTCCAGTATGAGCAGGTGGGCAGAAGATTTAAAGGAGTCAGAAATAAAAGCTAGGACACAAGAAACATCCCTCCATGAGCCAAACCATCCAGGCAAGGATGGCTCCCTTGCCAACATAACAGCTCAGCACAGCTTGACATGAAAACCCCACTGCTGCCAACCTTAAAACCCATGAGTCTTCAAAGCCCTGGGACATCAAAAGTCCTGCCACTATCTCAAAAAAGAGAAGACTCAACAACATAAATAACATTTAGACAGAAGGAGGGGTGGCAATGCCAAAACACAGCCATGCAGTGTGGCAAGGGGCTGACATGGCTGATGGCATGTGGCGTAGCTGCTCCAACATCATTGGATGCGGACTGCAGCAGCGATGTCCACATTCAGCTTGCAATAAGTCTGTGGTGGGTCACAGCTCATCTGCAAAAGCAGGTGGATTAAACGGAGTGACCAGAAAGGTGGAAGATCTGCAGGCTGGCTCCTGCTAGGCAGCGTCCTGCTGGGCTGTTAGGGGTAAACACTGAAGCCAGGGAAGGTGTGCAGATTGTTGTGGGGAAAACAAAAAACACTGCAATTCAACTGGGAAACCGTGGGGGAAAGTATGGGGAGTAGGGAACCGTGTCTAAAACCTCTCCTCCATGCATGCATTTAGCTTTTGGTGGCATTGCAGCACCATCTGTTGGAAATGCATTAAAACTGGCCAGCCTGCACTTCATGTTCCCAGCTGATGCTGAGACAGACACAGACTGTGTCACGCTTACATGCACGAGCAGGCAGTTTGGGGATAGAAGCCCCGATGCCCCAGTTCACCCCAGTGGTTACCAACCAAAAGCTGGTAAAATGTGTTTCCCTGGGGAAGGCAACCTCCTGAAGCCCCATCAAATCTGACATCCACCCCACACCTGGGTGCTTCTTCTGAACCTGGTGACTCCATCAATATGAAGATATAAACGTGGTCCTCAGCAGTGAACTGTGAAACTAAGGAGTCTTGTGAAGAAGAGCTGTGTCACAGAGAGGTCACTATGCCCTGAGCCTATGCTGCAAGCATAGCTCATTGGAAGCTGCACATCAGACAGTGATATATTTGCTTTAGAGACAAAATTTAGCCCTTTGTGACCCTTTGGTTGGTCACAGTGCTGGACTTCACGCTTGGAAAGGTTAACATAGTTAAAACATGTGAAGTATATATGCATTTTGGCTTTCTCAAGGGACATCTCTGATTTCTTGCCTGCAATACAGTAGGACAAGCCAAGAGGCACAAACCTCCTTCCTCTCTCCCTTCCCGCCAGCAGGCACAGTGCCATTACGCCAGTGAGGTAGTGGTGATGCCAGAGCAAGAGTGTTACCTAGAGAGAAAACTGCGTGTGCTTTAGTGGTGAAGGCCTCCTTGTATGCTGAGAAGTCCACGTTTGGATTTGGGCTGATTGCCTACTGCCTGCCCAGACAAGTCTGAACTTCATTTTCAGAAGTTTCAACTTCAAAACCTTTCTCAGTCCCATGTGTCAGCTTCAGGGATTTCAGAGCCGTGGATCCTACCCTGGGGGCTGAGCTCCCGCAGCCGGAGCATATGCTTCAGTGGATGTTCCTGCGTATGTCCTCTCTCTGCTGTGCACCCGCTGCATCATTAAACAAGCACTAGTACTTCTCCCCCTCCTACCACCGCAGTGGCAGAACCGGCCCTGCCATGTGTCCTGCAGCTCGGTGAGGATCTTTCTGTTAAAAATGTAACAAAAGAAACAGCTTTCCAAAGGTTGCATCTTATTAACTGAGCTGCTTCATGGTCTCATTCCTCCCCAGCGCTTGCAGAGGCATTACCATATGGTTACCGATGGCCATTCAACTCAGGGGCTGCAGCTTCGCTTGCCGAAAGTCAGGAGCACCTGGGGATTATCAGACAGGCGGAACCACGATGAACCTGGTGACCCTTCTTCTGCTTCATTCCCATCACCTGTGGTGACACAGGCTCTACAGATTCCTTCCCTGCATTCATTTACTGCCTTCCTTTCCAGTATTATCATTTTACGTAACTGGCCATGTCAGAAGAGCCCTTATATAACCACAGCCACCCCAGGCACATGTCTTGAAACACAGGCATGCCTCCCCTCTCTGTCAATTGCAATATCTTGCACACGGATGGATTCAACCCTTCTCCAGGAAATACTAAAAATAAAGAAAACACGCTTGCAAGCATCAGGGACTCACTGAGCTTGGCATAACAGTTTTTCATGTCTCTCACAGACAGTATCTGTATATTACAGCTCAAAGAGACATGGAAACAACACATGCCAGTGGGAAAATACCAACTTGCTTTTCTCATAGTCAGCTTCTCTGCATTCAAGCAGAGCAAGTTCTCTTAATGAAAAAGTATTTTTCCAATCTTCACAAGTGCACAGATCTGTCTACAAGCCATCCATACAGACCAAGGACCTGTATAGAGGCTAGAAACACTTTGGACAAAGTAATTTCAATCATCTAAGTGATTCCATTGATTTTCCTGGGCTACTTGCATATCTAAATGAATCTGAACATTTGCATGACTGCTGCCCAAAAGTTTACTGGCTAAAAGCATTGGCACATTAACTTCCCATGAGATCAGTTTTATCACTGGCACAGGGAACCATATTGACTTGCTCACCACGCCGCTCGCACGGATCATTGGCAAGGGGCTGAGTATCACTCACAGACAAAACAAGCTGGAGCCTGCTGTGTGATGGTGAAGTCAAGGAGCACTTTGGCACTGACTTCAGGGAAAGCAAGATCAGGGCATAGATAACAAAGGTCACATTTTTTTGCAAAGCGAAGAGACACTTATTCCACCTGATTAGTCATTGCAACCTTACTTCAGTCTGACAGCAATACTTCGTCGTTTCTTTTCCTCTTCATCTCCTTACTCTGCTACCGCTTCCCATGCATCCTAGGCAGGTGTCTCTTCTTGCCCCTACCATCGGTAACTGCAAAGGTACTAACTCCAGGTACATGCTAAAAGGAGTTGTGATCTGATCATATCTGTCAAGCTGATTTTGGCTAAGAGCCTTCATACATGCTCCTGAATGCTGAAAGCAACCACTTGTTTCCTCCTTTTTATAGTCAGCATTTTATTTTACAAGGCTCATTACAACGGCCCTTCAGTGCCCATGTAGACTGCTAAAGTGTTGTCTGGCCTGAAAATCTTCCTGATTTATGAGATGATGTCAAAGCCTTGGAGTTGTGAGGCTGTGCTGACATCAGTCCAGCTAATGATGGTCTTTTTGGGAGGAAATTGTTTTACTTTTCTCTTGGGCTATGACCACAGATTGTGTTACGGTTATTGATGGTGACCATGGAGTGACCAGATAGAGGCCAATCGTTTACTAATAATTTACTTACATGAATGACTTTTCCAGCCCAGCAACTCAGCTGGCACAGAAATGACAGTGGCTTTCTCCTGCCTGGATTTGGGTAGAGCTGGGATTTGGCCAGGCCTGGACATCAGCTCAGTGTCAGCCCCTGAGGTATTATTCCCTCTCGACCAGCAGTGAGGCTGCAGTGCCCAGCAGGTCACACCGCCCAGGCCAGTGGGGCTACCCAGCACTTACACCAGCAGAAATGCCAGGAGAGCAGGGAATTTGAAGACAGGAGATTCACTGTTCTGTGCAGAGATGCTTTATTGCATGAGATTCAACAAGGCCAAGTGCCGGGTCCTGCACTTCGGCCACAACAACCCCATGCAGCGCTACAGGCTTGGGGAAGAGTGGCTGGAAAGCTGCCTGGCGGAAAAGGACCTGGGGGTGTTGGTCGACAGCCGGCTGAACATGAGCCGGCAGTGTGCCCAGGCGGCCAAGAAGGCCAACGGCATCCTGGCCTGTATCAGAACTAGTGTGGCCAGCAGGAGCAGGGAAGTGATAGTGCCCCTGTACTCGGCACTGGTGCGGCCGCACCTCGAATACTGTGTTCAGTTTTGGGCCCCTCACTACAAGAAGGATGTTGAGATGTTGGAACGTGTCCAGAGAAGGGCAACGAGGCTGGTGAGGGGTCTGGAGAACAAGCCTTATGAGGAGCGGCTGAGGGAGCTGGGGTTGTTTAGCCTGGAGAAAAGGAGGCTGAGGGGAGACCTCATTGCTCTCTACAACTACCTAAAAGGAGGTTGTAGCAAGGTGGGTGTCGGTCTCTTCTCCCAAGTAACTGGCGAAAGGACGAGAGGAAATGGCCTCAAGTTGCGCCAGGGGAGGTTTAGATTGGATGTAAGGAAAAATTTCTTTACTGAAAGAGTAGTTAAACATTGGAACAGGCTGCCCAGGGAAGTGGTTGAGTCACCATCCCTGGAGGTATTTAAAAGGCGGGTAGATGAGGCGCTTAGGGACATGGTTTAGTGGGCATGGTGTTGTTGGGTTGATGGTTGGACTCGATGATCTTGGAGGTCTCTTCCAACCTTTAATGATTCTATGATTCTATGATTCTATTTTGCTATTTTTACTTTTTAAATTAAATGGATGTAATTTGAGCAGAACTAGGTCAAAATATTTTAGATTGTCCACACTAGAAAAGTCACCACATTTGGGCAAAACTGTTGTGTTCCTGGTGGGAAAATTAAGCCAACCATGTGTTCAACACCCTACCTCAGACACACAGATACCCGGCCTGGCACCTGTGGCTGATCCCTGGCTCCTGACCATGCAGACACGACAATAATCCACTTCTTTGGGGTAATAAATGGCCGAGAGGAGGAATGCCTAACCCCAGCCCTGGCTCTGAGAGAAACCACACCAGTCAGTATTTTGACAGAAAGTTTTCAGCCAGCTCTAATGAAAAATCAGAAATCCCCATGAGACACACTTGGCTGTCATCTCCCCACCCTCTCACAGCTTTTTTTTGAGAGCGAGCTCACTGTCTTACAAGCATTAATTAATTAAGCTTCTCACACACTTCAAATGCTTGCTGTGAGGTAAGAAGTTTCTGGATCACTTCACTCACGGCTGAAGCTCAGTCAGCCATCCGGAGAGGAGCGCGATGGCCGCACACCAGCTGCAGAACTGCTCCTGGCAGGAGGCGGCTGTCGGGTACCGTCTTCTCCTGCTGCAGCAACCTGAAACACCTCGCTGAAGCCATGGCAGTCACACCAGCAGGAACGATGGGAAAATGTGGGTCTGCACCCAGCTGTACGTGCTGGGGAATTTGGAGACAGGTGATGCAGCCACTAGAGTTTGCATAAGTTCGGTACCTTCCTCCTGTTGAGAAAAGTGGACAGGCTTTTTCTAAACTAGCTGAGATTCCCAGTGAGCATTTCATCTGGACATCTCTGCAACATGTTGGTGGTCTGAGATGAGAAATTTGCTGGAAGCTTTAGAAGCTCATTGCTCAGGCCCAGCAGTAAGTTTGTCTGATAGTATAATTCCGACAAAGTTATTTTGCTTAAAAAGATAAATCCTCTGGAGAGGGTTCCTCATTCTGAAGGACTGGCAGGCTAAGCGCTGATCTAAGCATTTTCTTCTACTGTGAACATTGAGAGAAGGTACTGCATATAATTTTCATTTACATTTTTCCAGAGACATAATTTGCTCACACTAGGTCTCGGTTACAGCAAAGCAAACATTGGGCAGGGCTCAGGAAGTGCAACACAGCGCACAGAAAGCGAAACTCAACACAAACTAAATCCCGCTTCTTTCAGAAAGTCTCCTGACTTCCCACAGGTCCTCCACAACGCTGCTCCCAAATGCACAGGGCTGCCATAGGAATAAATGCATGAAGGCTGCATGTGCTGAAATGTGGTGGTAGGTAGGACCATACAAGCAGAGCAAATGCCTTGCCGTATTTACGGAAAAAAAGTGCATAGAATTGCTCGTATGAGAGAAAGCTGGGCTCATTTAGTTTCAAACAGCATATAAGTGAGTTGATCTCCCACTTCTTCCTGAGGCACAATGACCTTGCCTACCAAGCACGAGCTGCAAGCTCTGGTCTCAAATCTGGGTCCCTCTTCAGAGAGGACTTGCCTGCACAGGGGAGCTCCACCAGCACAGGTCCATGGAGACAGTGACCCAGCTCTACGTTCTCCCCAGGGACATCTGGTGACATATTAGCACAGTAAAGCACCGAAGTTCTTTTTCTACCAGAGAGGGGACTCCTTTCAGAGAGGATGCTATTTCAGAGATTTATTCATTCCTGACCCCACCACAAAAGGAGTTCCTAACCAACTGAATAATTCTTATAATGTAATCTTGCTCGTGTGGGACCTTCTCTACTGAAGTTTATAAAGACCAGATTAAGGCTCACAAACAGCTCTGGTAGGGAGCAGCATTAATCTCATTTCACAAAGGACAGGCAAGGAGCAGAGCTGCAAAGTGCCTTGTGCGGAGCTTGCCAAGCAGCAAGCAAAAAGGTACTGCGCTTTTGTTTTAGGTTAAAATGTTTAATTAACATCAAATTTTTTGGTGTGTTTCAGTATGAAAAAGTCTCTTCGGACTGAACAAAATAAAAAACACTTTAGCAACCAAACTAACCATCTTTTGTGGTCAGTCACCAGCTTCCCCATTTGCCCTACAAACCCCACCGCTTACTTAACCCTGCTCTTAAATGTTGCTGTGGGATCTTGAAGTCCGCACTTGGGCATTTTATTTTAATATCTTTATTCCCACCTTCCTTTCCTTTCTCATGTAATCGATACCATTAGATCAAAGCATTGCGACGCTTTGTGGAGCTGCACTTTCGTAAAATCAAAAGCCGGCTGGTTTGAAGTCTTCCTCAGCAAGCTTTGTCAGCTTCCCCAATTCTGGGAAAGTAAAGCTGGGTCAAGCCAACAACACAGCTTGTTACAGCACAAAGCATCCATCTCCGAGGATAAACAAGTTATTTGCACGCTTTTTCACTCTTACAGCATCATAGTCTCCAGCCAAATGTAACACTGTAAATAGTAAAACAAAGCAACGCTTCATCCTGCTGGCTAAAGACCTTTATCTTCCGAGGTTACAATGACAAACAACCGGCAAATGAAAATACCCTCCCAAACCCAAACAAAATAATGGTCAAACCCAGATGTTGTTTTTTCTATATGGGTATACAAATCCACCCGCCAGATTACAAAAGTATAAATATTATGCCCGTACATAGCTGCGTGCAGCACCTGGAGCTGTATTTGTAATACAGGTTCAGCTGGAGACCCCTTGCTCAAAATCAGGAGTGGGACTCTTCGGTTTACCAGGATGTAAAGTCAGAGTTTGAAAATACTTGAAGTGCCATGACACCTAAGGGGCTTGCTAACTAAACACAGTGCTACTTGTATAAATATTTGCAAAATCAAGGTATCTTAAATGCACTTAAAGATTCTGATCTACTGGTTTGTGGCAGCCCACCTCCTGCCCTGCTGCAGAGCTCTCGGACCTGCCTGCCAGCTGAAAGCAGTCTGAGTTTGGGGTATATGGGCCAACAAATGCCTCCCTTCCAGGGATGCTACAGAGACAGTCTGTGTGCACGCATCCGATTTAAACCAGAGACTTTCTGCATGTGCAACGCCTATTTGGATATCATTCTTTAGGGCTGAGAAGTTCATGAAACTCAACCGCTAATATTTCTAAAACTAAGTTTATAATTTTCTTCCTGTTCAGTTACTTCATCTTACATCCTAAAGATGGAAGGGGCCGTTTATTCCTCCCTACTGCAATATAAAACCCAAAGGAGGCTAGAAAACAGGAGGAACCTGGAGGAATGTGGCCTTCTATGGCCAGGACTCTCTGAAACATCAGATGTCCTCCAAAGCCCCTGTGAATGTTAGCCAGATTTGCAGCCTGAGCCTGAACCTTAACAAAACAAAATTCCTCTGTACCACGTAGGAGGAACACCAGCTGGCCAAAGGGAGGGGGAGGAAAAGAAAAAGGCAACATTTTCACCGCTGTATTTGATAGGTAGCTTTGCTAATAATAATTTAATAAAAAGCCTCACCGGTCTGGCCATGTGTGGTGGTACCGAGTGACTCTTCAGAAGCTGCTGTCTCCTTGCAGGCCTCAGACTCCTCACTTTACCAACTGGCTGCAGCAGAGGACAACCTGCCCTACCATAACTCCGGGGGAGGCAGAGGACAGACCACAAAGTCCTGCCCAGGAGGCAGGAGGGAGCACTCTTGGGCCACCTCTTGTCAGCTGGGCTGTGGCTCCTATAAAGACATCCTGCCAAATTAATGTCTCTGGCCTTTCAGTGCCTCTGAGAGTGTGACAGCAGTGGCATCCTGCGGCAAAAAAAGGGGGTGGAAGGTCCAGAGCTTTGAATTAGGTACGCCTAAACCTCTCCCTCGTGGTGTGCTCCCTGAAGAAGATGAAAAAGCTTCTGACCTCAAACAGCCAGGCTCTACCTGAAAAAAAAACCAAAAAAACTTGACTTTCTAAACAAATACAAAGTCAAACTATCAGTGACTGAACATGCAGCTCTCTGCCTACCCTATTTCAAGGCTTGGCTGCAAGTCAGTGACTTTTTGAGCTGCAGCCAGCTGTGCCTGTCCAAGTGGATCCCTGGGGAGCCCTGAGCCCGGCTGCCTTCTGCCCACTGCTCTGCAGTTTCTTGATCTCTGTGCCCAAGCTGTTCCCCCTCCAGGGCTGTGTTCCCTGTCTTCAGTCCCCTGCCCAGGTCTCAGATCTTCCCCTTGAATGCGCTCAGTAGCACCCCAGAGAAAGGGCAGCCTGCCTCTGCTTCCAGAGGTAACACCTGATCCAGTCCCTGCCTTAAGGAACACAAACATAACTGGGGTAAAAAAACAGGAAAAAAAGATACTGTCTGTGACAAAGGGCATGAAAGATCCTCCTTCGAATCTCATGACTTTCCTGCACCACACTGTAGTCCAGTCCCACTCATGATGTGAGATGGAGGCGGCTTCTGACGACAGGGTGGATGCTCTGCTGCACGTTCCTAGGCATGGCTGATTTTGCCCAGCAGACAGCACTTCCTTCCAAGCTGCACAGCTCTGCTTGTGTGGTTCCCCCTCTCCTCCCCAGCCCAAGGCAACACTTCTAAGGACATCTGCAAAGGGACCATCCCGCATCCTGCAGTTATGCTGCCATAACACAAGAGCTTCTCTCTCCTTTCTCAGCAGCCTCAGTCAAAAATGCTTTGCCTTGACCAAGTCCCAACAGCAACTGTGTCAGCCCCAGGTGGTGAGCAAATGTTCATCATCATATCGCTGAAATATGAGACCCAGGAGGGAGTCCTGTTAACTGCAGGACTGTTTTTGAGGGGAGGGACAAGAGCAGGATCTGCTCTTCTTACTGTGATGGACTTGTCACCAGAAATATCAACGAGTCCAGACAAGCTTCAGGTGATGAAAACTCTAACGCAGCACAAGGAATTTCTTTTTGACCTTCAATTCTCCCTTTTGCTGAGGTACATCATTGCGTTTTCACAGCTTGAGCAGTCTCTGTTTGCTGGATCCATTTGAGACACTTAATGTTTTTGCTCAAACTCCATTTCCTTCCTTCCAAAGCAGTAAGATCTGCTTATGACTCAGCCTTCAATAAAACACACAGCAAGGACCATTAAAATGAATGTGCAGTGCAGGGATAAAATCCATAGGCTACATTTTTTAGGCTAGAATCTTCATTGCCCTTTATTTACCCTCAAAAACAATATTAACTCATGTCATGTCTTGGTGCAAAGTAAATCTACCAGCAAAAGAGCAGTTTTAAAGGGAATCTTTCTCCAGTGGTGACAGAATATCTCCATGTGATAAATAAAGTGACAGACAGGACTGAAGAGGCTGCGTGACAGCCCCCGGAGAGCCCACGCTCCCAAGCCTCCACAGTACTTACAGAGACAACACTCCCCAACCATCTTCTGCCTGAATAAAGATCCCACCAGCTCCAAGGAAAAGACGTACTGAGAAGTGTGGGCGGAGAGCAGAGAAGGAAGCCAGGGGGATTTTCTCTAGTTTTGCATTCACAAATTTGAAAAGAGAGCATTTCAGGCAAAGACTTGTATTCCCAATGAAGTTGGAAAGGCTGTGGTTTTTCCCCGTTGATGCTTGCGAGAGCTGGCCCCAGGGTCCGCCTGGCTGTGAGCCAGAGGCTTCCAAGTCCTCTTGACACTGAATGGCCTTGAAATGTTTTGCTCTTTTACAACAGTGCCCAAGAAGTGAGTGGTGAGGTAACCTATAGGGGAGGTAAATAGCGTTATCCTTCCTGTACAGTGGGGGGGACTGAGACTCGGCATCCTATATTAATCCACCAGTCCAAAGCCTCTCATGAAATGCATTTGAAATCTGATCCTGAATTCTTTGAAATGACCCTTTTCACTGAATTTAGTGGAATTTCACACAGACTCTGATCTCTCTGGTTTTCTCTTTAACCAGCCACTTGCTTTCATAAGAGAGAAATCCAGGCACCCAGTGATCTCTGACAACAATTAAAGCTTATAAGTGTCCAAGCACAGGAATGAAGTGAAGGGAAATAAAGGGAAATAATGTACCTATTTCACAAAAAAACTGATAAGAAACAAAAATACGGCCACTTTGCATAAATTCAGTGCTAGGGATTGACGCCAGACACGGTCAAAAAGTATTTCTAAAGTACAGGAAATCTGTTTTTTACAGATGTGAACTGAGGCATGTGAAAAACATCCATAAAGAAAAAAATCTCCTCTTTAAAGTTTCAGTACAACATACGGCACTGAGCTTGAGGGTTACTTTAGATGTGCTTTCAGACAGCAATACCCTTCTGTAACACCAAGTGAGCTTAGGATACTTGTCAAGAAACAGCCTCTGTGGTACTAGCATTCCTTTCCTATCAGCAATCCTGCAGAATGCCAGTAATACAGCTCAATTACATATAAGAAAAAAATACAGATTTTAGGAAGAGCTATAGAGAGTGATGCTCCATTGGAATAACCAGTAAAGATGCAGTTTTGCAGTTTGGCACCTGTTGTCCAGCTCAGCAACTCATTTCTGTGTCTTAAACAGAAAAAATCCCAGCTGAACAGTGCATTTCAGGCAGTACATTAACCTGCTCTCAGGTCTGGGGAGGAACAGGGGGGGCACTCCTTGAAACGGGGAGAATAAACCACCCCACGGTCCCATATTCTAGCTATGAATTCAGACTTGCTCTTGTTTACACCACTTGAGGTTCTGGCCCAAAGACTGGTAGAAAATGAGCTATCAGTGACAACAGATGTGAGGGCAGGACAAGGACAGGGCTAAAAGAGCTTTTTAGAGTAATTCTTCTCCTTTCCTGTAAAAGCGGCAGTGTAGATCTTCAGTAAAGGTCTTTTGATTGCTGTTGAGCTCTGCCGGTCAATACTAAGACGTGGCCCTTTCTTAAGGTCGTCTTGTATCCATGGTCTAACGTGACAAAAATCCACCAGAGGCAGAAGAGCTGGTCCTTCTTTTTTCTTTTTCTTTTTTTTGCCTTTCTCTTGAGTGTTGTTTATGGCTTATTTTGCTCTCATTAAGTTTACTGGAACTAGCATTTTACCCCACATCTCCACTGTGACGAGATCCTGGTTTCCTTGCATTAAAACTCCATGAAATCTGGACATTTTATAAATGAGGAACCTTTCTGGATTCCTGATCTACCTCCATTTACAGAATTACCGCCCTGTTTACAGTTAGATAAAACAGGAACTCTCAGTGGTGTAATTTCTAAAGGCAAAGCTGAATATTTAATTCATCAGACTGACTTTGTTCCCGAGATCCTGGTGAGCTGCTCCGTGGCCAGTAGGTGACAGTGTCAGCAACACAAAAACCTGGGCAGCTCACAAAGAGGGGGTTTCTTCAATATTCTGCCAGGATGTAAATGTTATTTGTTTTTAGACACATAGGCAGTCCACAACAGGGGGCAACATTTTTCACCGAACATGCCAATAAAGAGGAAGGCCAGCAAAGTTCCTGAGTGTGGTTTCCTACCTCCCCGAGGAGATATCACAGGTGAGGGCATTAATGATACTGTGCTCAAGAAGTACCAGCACGATTCTTAGCAGCATTCAGAAAAAAACCTTTACATCTCAGTGTAGGTGTGAAACTAGCAGATAGAAATAAAAGCACTTATAAATCAAGCCCATTTGAAACGTAAGTATATTCAAGCATGGCGCAGTTACACCAGTTGACACCTTTAACATTTCAAGGAGGGAACAGGATGTAGAAAATCTATATGTACATTTTAGGTGAGTGCAACATTTTCCTTGGAGCAGTCCCAGACAGGGCTGTGTGCACAGCTTGGAGCGCAATCGCCTCCTGTGAACTCAGGCATGTGCTTACAGCACGACTGCTTGTGATGACCAAGACAACCTTTGTAGCAAAAGCTAAGAAAACATTTCCTTTATTCATTTAGACACATACATGTTGCTGGAATGGCTGCATCTTGTTTAAAATCTAAAGGAATACAAGAACTGCTTGAGCGGCTCAGTCAGAACCAGGATGTGTGATTTAAGGGAAAAATGAGAACCTAGAGTGAGTAGAGGGAGGTTTTCCCTACTGTAGAGCTGTCACTCTAAGAAACCCTGACGCACCCACCGCCATCCACAACTGATCACCAGAAAGAAGCTCTAGGTTTTCAAGCAGAAGTTACCAGTTTTGGCCAGGATTACTAGCTCCCCAACACATGCAGTTTTAAGGAAATGTTCTCATGCCAGAAACAGAAAGCAACAAATCATTTGCCTGATCAAATTTATTTTAACCCAATTGGGACTTTGCCTGAGCAAAGGCCAAGTATAAACTTTTTAAATTGAAAAGGTTTGGCCAGTTTGAGAGGTAGCTAGCTAGCTAGAGCTTCAGAGAGTGTATAACAATAATTCAATAAACCAGAGATATGCTGATTTAAATATCTATCTCTGGCAGTTTTCCTTGTGAAATGAGGATTTGAAGGTGTGCAAATTCCCAGTCACAAGAATTTTAATCACATGTGCCTGGTGTCACAGACCATCTTGATCCAAATTGTATTTTAATCGAATTCTACCAGCTGCATTAGATCTTAAAACTTGTCCATGTTTCTCTACAGTTTCAAGTAATCATTTATGCATTACTAGTGTGATAAAGAAATGTGTGAGAAAACAAACGAATATTGCATTGACTGCATTGCAAATCTTGCCCGCATTGCAAATCTTGCCTGCATTGCTACTCTCTTGTCCTGGTGTTGAGAGCTGTGTCTGGTAAGTGGAGAAGACTCACTGCATTTCCATACGGCATATGTCAAGACAAGTGATGGGGTGAACCGCAGGACAGGTTGTATTTACTACCAAACAGTCAAAGAGTTATTAGTAGGTGCAATGCTATAAAAGGTGTGTTCTTACCTTGGCTTGTCTAACCCAAGTTGAAAAACAGGTATAATTTAGATCTGAACACGGATGTGACATCCAACACTATGGCCGTTTACCCACACTGTCCACCCTGAGAGCACCTTTCTTTTGTGCCACGGATATAAGTTCTTCTGGATTACATTTCTCCTTAATGTTTCAATAATTCTTTCTTTCTCTCTCTTCCATGTATCCATCTTCTTCCTGCCATCCATCTTTTGCTTCATATCGATTTCGGGACTCTTTCCTTCTTTCATTTACCCTGCTCCCCTTCTCCTCACTAACCACATTTGGCCACTCAGACCCATTTAACAGAGTACTGTGGAGAGCAGACTCTGCCTTTGGCAGTGCAAGGAGCAACGTGTGAAACCCTCTGCAGTTACAGAGAAATCATGCAGTGGTCACACAAATCTCGCCGTCTCCTTGATGCTGCCAACCAATGGGAGCACCAGGATTTGTATTCTGCCCTGTGAAAAAGCAGGGCAAGTATTAGACAAACTAATCACGCTGCAGGGATTTGTGTAATGAAAAGTACCTCTGCTTGTGGGTCAGAAACGGTGTAAATCAACCACACACCATTGGCTGGGGCAAATCCGTCCGGTAGCTCTTTATTCTCTTCTGCAATGTTCATTATTGGGACACCTGAACATCCAGGAAGCGATACCACAGCCTGGTCACCCGACGATTAAGGCGCATGGTTTGTCTCAGGGTATTCTGTCAGAGACCGCTGGAAAGCAAACTGGTTTATAGACTGCACTGCACGCAGGAGGGCTGGCTTCATCTCGCACCGTGCAGTCCTGCCTCTGCCCGGGGCCTCTACGTGCTCCCTAATGCAAACAATAGTAATGCAGACTTAATGATCGCTGTCATTTCCATTTGCCTACCGCTGATCTCTTAATGAAATATTCTATTTAAATTGCGCTGGCACACGCACAGTTCCATGCTGGCAGGAGCTGCAAAATCAGTCTACTGAGTGAAAAGGTTCTGCAGGACCTGCCGTACAATAGGAAAGCTGTTGGTGAAATACTGTTTGACATTTTTTCTGCCTGCTCCTGCAGTAAACATGACACCTTCCTGGCGTCCTGAAGGGAAAGAAGAGAATAGAGGATGGAAATTGCCTTTATCTCAGGTTGGGACACAGAAGAAATTCTGCAATGAGGATGACAGTCTGTGGCAATGTGGATTTGGCATTCGTTGATGGGTGAGTGCTATCCACTCAGCGCTGCTGCAACACGCTCGCTCTCTGCTGTCAAATCCTGCTAGGAGTGCTGCTGCAGAGGAGAAAAAAATGTGGACATACAGCATCACACAGGCACTCTGTTTACCTATTGTCACAAGCAAGAAGCCAAATATTGAGAAAAAAAAGCTAAAAATCAGTTAAATGATCAAATGTGTGTTGTAGAAAATAGAAAGAAAAAGTGGTGGGTTTTTTAAGTTGAGCATACTATATGCCTGGTGTAAAATAAAGACAAATGGATAACATATGTATTCTTCGGTCTTTCAGAGATGAACAAAGCATTGAGCTTACAGCTTTTTAAGTCATTGGCTATGGGAAATATTGCATGGCATAAGCAGAGTTCTCTAAATTTCACCTTTATTTTGGTCTTGCACACCTCGCCCCTTTGCCAGTCTCCTCTGAGCAGTGCTCACGTGCAGGCAGTCACTGGCTGCAGCCGCTGCAGCGTCCCGGAAGTGTTGTAGGAGCTGGGAGCACCATGTAAAATCAGGGAATTCACACAGTCCACCTGGGTCATAGCACCTACTCCATCCTTCTACTAGCCCTCTCGAGGCAAGGAAATGCTGAAGTTGCTGGTGAGTTAGTGGTTGACTGATGGAAACACTTTTCCCCTTAATAAAAGCATATTTTCAGAGCATATTTTCAAAATTAACTACTAAGAAAAGTAATGCAACGGGAGCTGTAATTTAGTCCAGCTACTCTATGAAGTCCTCCTATAATTTCCTTGATGATTCGGTGTTCTGTCCTACACATCTTCGTGGTAGCTGACAATAAAAACTGCTTCAGCGGGACAGAAATCAGCCTTATTCACTAATGATCCACTAGTAGTGGTTGCGAGGGGCATTATCTTCCCTGTTCTATCAGTAAAAGGCAAATGGGGAGGCCGTTTCCTTCACTCGTACCACGGGTTGTGTTAGAGACACACAGAAAGAAGGGAACAATGACCAAGGTTTGCATTTGCTGAAGGGCTCAGTACATTGCTCCATTGTGAGCGGACCGAGACCTTCAGCACATGAATTCTTGTGATTCATCCTTCCCTCTGGTCTACCTCTCTGTATCCAGCATGGTACAGAGGACTCTATGTGTTTGTTTATACACAAAAAGGTCTTTGCTTGTTACTGTCGTATTTGAGTGGTTGGCTCAGGCTCCCAAGCTGGAGCAGGGGTACAGACTGATCTGGTGAATCGTATTTTTTACACTCCTGCCAGACTGTGCAGTGACCTTGGGCAGTTTACAGCTGCTTCACCTCTCACCACCTTAGTTTCTGTAAAATTATCCTGTTTTACTTTGAACAGCACGTAGATATTTACTGATGCAAGGGCAGGGTATTATTGCTTACGTGTGACTCACATAAAGCCAATGCCTAAAATCCAGAATCAGCAAGGCAGAGAAATTTGAGAGAAAAGAGCAGAAATGTGAAATTGTTCTTCTGCTTCAGCTGTTCTCCCCCCGCTGCCCTGCCTAAACACAGGCAATTACAGCCCAACCACACCATCCGATTTACTCCATGTCAGCCATGCTGAGAAGTTCAGGTAACCCCCCAAGGCATAATAAGTGACATCTAAATAAGCCCACGCAGGTTAGGATGAGTCTGTTTAAAGGTTACAGTTGTTCTGTGCTGAGGAATGCACGTTTCAGAGCAGACGTTTCCCTTTGGAAGGCTCTGGATACGGAAACCTGGCAAGAAGGGCGGCGTGCTGCCCGTGTTCAGGAAGGACAGGCATCAGTTGCTCCCCGCTGATAACGCCATGTCAACTGTAGCTGCTCAGTTTCTCGTTAGCGGTTTAAGTGAAAACATAAAACCACGGGTGCAGGACACAGCACGGCTGCCGGTCACAGAGGCATCACACACACGTACTCTAACCAGCTGAAAAGGCAAGCGAGTTTCTGCTGTTCATGAACATCATGGGCTGAAGCTGACTGTCTTTCCCTGCTACAGATAACTCCTCCTGAAGTTTGTAGGAAGCCCTGTCCTGTGCATGAGGGTTACAACTGTCTCAGAGTTGAGCAGTGGAGAAGCTGGAAAGTGGGAGATTAGCTGCACGTTGGGAGGTGGGAGGCAGACACCGAACAGTTCCCAGCGTCGCCTTTGCAGGGCCTCAGGCGCTCACAGGGCCTGCTCCTGAATTTTGCTGCATAAGCAGACTGTAAAATTTCACTTGCACGGTAAAGAGGCACTTAACATTTTTCTCTTCCAAATGTTTAGCTGCTGTCTAAGGTAGCAGCAGGTTGGACGTATGCATTCGGGGCAGATCCGGTGAACGTATCCAGCCCATTGCAAAATCCCCACTGTCACAAGGCTGCAAAACTTCCCACCTCCGAAATCCCCAAATTGGCCATCGGTGTGCACACGCAGCTAACGTGCCTGGGAGGCGTTTTCCCAATCCACACCGCCCGCGTTTCTCTCGCACTCACTGGAATGCCTCTGTGCATGTGTGCCTGCTCACGCCTTTCTGTGTGTCCGGCGTTCACGTCACCTTGTAGGAGCACGTAGAGCTGCGACCATACGCGTGTCCGACTGTGCAAGTCTACGCTTATAGAGGCTTATACGTGCCACGCTGCACATGCAGCTCTGCGTGTGCACACCCTTGCCGTGTGGATGCCCGC
>NW_008824900.1:7928587-7975317 GCF_000699105.1 Pygoscelis adeliae | reverse complement strand
GCGAGCGGGGACGGGCGGGGGAGGGAGAGACTGGAAAAAGAAACCGAAGAGGGAAATGAGCGAAGGGACAAAAGGGAGGAGGCTGGAGCGGGACAGACATCGTACGGGAGGCGGAGGTTGCAGGCGGATTACGGGGAGACCGGAGAGGAGGCAGCTGCGTACCGGCCTGCGAGGAGGGGGCTGCTCGGCTTCGCACCCGCGCTCGTACGCGGACACGGGGTAGTTGCAGCAAAGCCAGGCGCCTTTGCGCTGTTGTCTAGCCCACTTCTCGGCGGGAGCTCAAGGGCAGCGGTGATGGGATCTGGGCCGAGCGGGAAGAGCCTTTTGCTGGCCCCTCGCTGCTGCTGTCTGGTCCCGGGGCCGGTGGGAAGCCCCGGCCGGGGTTGTGGGTGCGCAGCGCTGGGTGCAGTGCAGCCCCGCAGAAGGGCTGCGCAGCATTAGCAGTTTTCTCTCTAGTTAATAAAAAGCCCTGTCTCTATATTACCTCTCCCCAAAGCCAAATAGCGATAGGATTGAGCACTTCTGTGAACCCTTTGTTTACACCTGACCTGATGTTTATCCCAAGGCTAACAAGATTTCCTGCGTGCTGAACCTAAACACCTAGGTTGGTTATCATCGCTGTAGCGATGAGTATCTATTTGTTGGTGATATGCTTGCTACTCGCCAGCAGTGAATATCAGTGTTGAGGTGTTCTCTCGCTACATCAGAAGAAATCAGGTGAAGGAAACCCATCTGTCATGAGGCTGTGACATGAATAGAAACAGTCTGAGAGTTAGCAAAGAAAAGAAAAACACTGATTGCTATCATTGATTGCTATCGGTAGTATAATGAACATCAGGCATTATAGTCAGAAGTATCCAGGCACAGGCGATATACAGAATCTGACCTAAGGGAATTGTGAGCACCTAGAACATTAGAAAGATAGTTTCATATTATATTCAGCATTGCAAAGTATTTCTAAATGAAGCCAGTGCTTTTTCTACGTGTCCTTTTTGGAGTAGGGTCTTGTTTTCTGTAACTGTGAGGCTGTACATAGCATGATGCCTGTTATTCTAATGCAGGGGATGTCTAAATCACTGCTGTATTTTTGCATACAAAGCACAAATGCACTATTAATTATTATTCTGGAAATACATTTCTTGAGTAGTCTGATCTCGGCTTGGCTCTGTTATCAGTCCTGAAGCTCATTCGTCAGATCTGATCAAAAGAAGCTGGCAGAGATCCCATGTTGTGATTAATTTCTCACTCACTAGCATCTCTCCACAACACTTCGTGGTGGGGACGGTCTTCTTTTGGAAATTGTACAGTGAACGAGTCTTCTGCCTGTGTGTGGCAGAACAGGTTACTGTTTGTGCTATTATGCTTTTATTTACTAGATTGTTTTTCTTCACTGTGATTGGATGCATCTGCCTGTATCAGTTGATTAACGTTAGGACTCTAAAAGGGGAACGGATAACACATCTAACCATGAATAGTCTAACCTTAAATCTTTGCATGGTTACAGATTTATTCTTTATATATATTCTCTAGCAGCATACAGCAGTATCTGTTTGACTAGATAAGAGATATTTGCAGTCTTTGGCCAGAAGACTTTAGCTATTGAAAGCCTCATTGATTTTCAACTGTGACAACTTTTTGATGACAGCTGTGAGATTTTCTGTTTCTGCTTAGTTGCTTGTAATTGTACTTCGTACCCGCTGGGGCAGCCTTGTGTCTGCCATTTCTGTAGTCATTTTACACCTGATAATGTAGGGGACTTCACTCTGTTGAAAACAGTGGAGTTATTATTGTTGTCATTGAGAGCAGATTTTGGACCAAAAATTGAGGACTGGATTTGCAAGCTGTCCTGCTAATTGTTTGCTGCTTTTGCCTGAAATGTGTAAGGCTTATTGATTAATTTTAAGTGCTCGTGATTGCTCTGGGTTCAGGTATGTTGGCTTAACTACTTGTAAGGAAATAATTTTGGAGGGGGATCTGGGAACAAACAAAAAAAATAAACCTCAAGTTGATTTCCTTCTGTATGAACAGTTCCATTCAACTATGCGGGGGATATATTGATGCCACTTACTATATCTGTGCTGGAATGTTTCTGTGACATTTCTGTATTACTATTGCTGTAGCTGTCTGGTAATAGCAGAAGTGAAGTGCCAGTCAAATAGAGTGTTATTGTTACTATCGTGAGGTTGCATAACTTTGCTAAGAGCTAATCTAGACATAAAGAGGCAAAAATACTATTCCTCTGCAGTTACTGATTTAGGTAACTACTGGGGATAATGTGCAGACAGAAGATTCCAGTACAAAATCTCGAGAGACACAGGACTCTGCCATTCTACCCACAGCACAGGCTTGAGGAAGACACTATTTTAATAAAAACCCCATATCGATATACTTCTCTTTTCCAAAACAACTTTTCTGACAAAAAGACTTATGGTTTTCCCTTAAATTTATTGAATCTATGGTTTCATCTAAAGCTGTGGTATTCCCTTGCCAAACTTGTATGTTGTAATGCAATGTTCTCCCTTGTCTATACAGTTGTCTGAGTTCAGTGCTGAGTACCAGTGCTAGAAAGAGGATTTTGGCTGGTATCATCATGGGGGTTGATAATTAACGTTACCAGTTTTTACCTAGTCGGGCAGAAATACATAGTAAACAGGTTGCAAACATGGCTATATTGATAGTAGTAGTGAGGAAAAGATTCCTTGTTTGGAGATTTCAAGCCCTGCTTGCAAGCTTTGGTGTGGACACGATCTACTGTTTAGCGAGACTTACTGACATTTGGTAGGAATATAATTTCATGCCAAGAATACCTGTCAGCAGTCCTAGAGATTTCTTGGTCAATACAATAGCTATCTAGGAGATTTCTAAGAGAACCACTGTTTATTTCCATCAGCTCTCCCAAAAGTAATTTCACAAATGGAAGTAACTTGGGAAAACTCCTCTTGAGTTGACCATCTCAGCATTTCTGAATATATATTTTGTCTGAAGCTTAATTTCCCCTTCCAAAAGAAACTACTTCTTCGTACTCAAAATTCATTAACCCCCCCTTCCCCCCTCCCAAACACTTCCAAATAGGAAGAGGAAACAAATGATGGGCTGACAATATGACTGCTTACCCATGCAGCACAATCTCCATGGAAACAGACTGTCCTAGAATAGCTCAATCACATGAGGGTTACATGACATGAATAAAGTAACCAGAAAACTGGAAAATGTCTTAGAAATGGAGATACTTGCACTTAATTCATTACCCCCCAGGTCTTTGGAGAGTAGCTAATAAACAAAACTAGTATTGAAACCAATTTAGTACACACATATCATAATTTGTAAGTGGAAATAGGATAGTGGAAAATTAACATGATCCTCGCTTAAGGGCTGTTTATTGTTTCCAGTTTGGGAGACATTTAGAATGAATTTTGAATAATTTTCCACATGACCTCCTGCTTCTTGAAATCGGTACCAGTGGTTTGCAGTATTGCCGTAGTAGATCCTGGTGGATTTCCTCCCTTTGTATCAGCAGGCACTGACCACTTCACGCTTTTTAGGAAATTTTGGATATTCTAAAGAGTAAATGCACTAGTTGAAGTAGGAACCGCTTATGCATAGAAGGAATTGCAAAATTACCTTCAGAAAGTTTCCTTCTAGTTAATTATGTACTCATAGGGCAAGGAGATTTATTGAGTGTAACCACATTCAATACAAAAATGAATATATTTCACTGATGATTAGTTTTCTGTCTGTAAAGTCAGTGTTTTTAATGTGAGCGTTGTGACAGTCATTGAGAAACCTGTTATACAAATCAGATATAAACAGGTAAATATTCTACCAATTCACCATAAAGTAAATTACAGTTAGGTAGGAAAAAAAAAAATCATTACTCATTAGCTGCAGGTCATTGCATCATTACGACATTGTAGCCCTTTCAACAGTGTAAGGATACTATAATTTCTATGGGTAGGCAAAGATCATCGATTATCCTTTTCTTGTTTGTCCAGTCCCAGATCATGTTATTTGTCACAGCTTCCACTTCCGAGATGAAGTTTTGTAATAAGCTTTTTTGTCTGTTGTATGAATGAAGTCCATAAAGTCATTACGCATTTATATTGGCACATTCGCTGTCTTTGCAAATATGTCTCCTGGCAGAGGCCGAAAACAGGCATTGGTCATAACTCAGTGAAAGGGGAATGAACATTAGTTTGAAGATTGAGATCTTCAGGATTTAACTTTGATCATTACAGGACTGTAATGCGCAGGAAGAAAACCCATAGTTCTCAGTTGTAAGAGATTCTCTACAGTTTCAGACAGTCTATGTAAATAGTTTTTGTATTGGTTATGACTAATCATGTTCAATACAAGAACATTGCACCGTTACGTTAAACCATTTTCAACTCTCATTAAAGTTTTTGATGCTTTCATTAAACGCATTTCTGATTTATGAAATATCTTTAGATTGGTAATCATTTAGGGCTGTTTGTCTAACTTACGAAAGAGCTACCGATAGTTTCTCTGCTTCTCGCTTTATATCTTAAACACGTCGCATGAGCTATGTGACTAACAGTATTGCCTGTTTATATGGTGCTTTTCTTCCATATGGTCATACCATACAAATGGAAGTCTTACTCTGAACATTTTCACCTAGGCATGATGACCCTGCTGGAACCTGCAGCACTAACTATGCAAGTGAAGGTTAACAGCGTCAGGTTTCATATCTGGTGCGTGTAGTGTTTACTTCAGACTGCCCTTACACGGCAGCTATTGCTGGGGCAGATTGTTAAAAATGTAACCTTTAAATGAACAATCTCCTTTGCCCTGCTTTGCTTAATAAAAGCAAATGCCATAACATGTGTCGTCTTAAAGCACCGAACCCCTGTTCTTCCCCAAACTAAGTTGGAATTCGTCCAGGCTTTTGGTCCTGATGGTGGAGTGGGATATGTTGTGTTCCTAAAGAGTTTACCATTGTTCGCTCTCTGGATTGGGGAAAGTGATGCTCTGTTTTTTGTTGTTTGTTTCCTTTGGATGGCTTTTGACTTGCTAAGATGCACAATGAGTCATTCATTTTTGATTAGTTGATTGATGACATTGCATGTGTGCACAATTGTTACAGAATATGGGATTTCTCTAGGCAACCATTCCCATTTGCAAATGCAATCTAATACCTGGGCTTTGGAAGAGGATGAAAGGAGTGCATATTATAACTGCCTATTGACTGAGCATGAAAACAACATTTTCCTTTAAAAAAAAAAAAAAAAAAAGCACGATGTTTATTTTCCTGGGACTGCTCTATCCTTTAAAAAAAAAAAGTGGTTTTGACTCTGCCTTTATTCCAGTAGAAGGAACAAGGCCGTGAAACAGTCTAATTCTGATACCACTTAGACTTGCCTCAGGCCCAGCGCAATTTACACATACTTTAAGCACCTGAATTTGAAGAATAAAGTACTGTAGATAATGTATTATTTTGCAACAGGATACCTAATTTCTTCTGGTTGTATTTTAGGATATTTGCAGGGACGGTGTTTGGAAACGTTGTTTTCAATCTGTGCAAACACAGAAATGAGTCAGTTTGCATTTTGAGTACAACAGGCAAAAGCAGCTTTCTGGGAGGGCAGCAAAGGGGACAAGGGGTAGGCTGTGCCAGGTGCAAATCCAGTGCAAAAAACCAGCAACCACGGGCTACTGAAACAAGCTGTGCTTCCAATTGCTGTGAAATCCTCCAAAGTGAACTGTAGCTAAACAAACAAATATTTTGTTGTCTCAGACAGAAAAATGAAAACCTACCCAGCCATTGGTTTCTTCCTCCTCTTCGTGATCAGCTATGGCTCTTCTGAAAACTCAAGTACGTCTAGAGGGTGTGGACTGGATCTTCTCCCTCAGTACGTGTACCTGTGCGACCTGGATGCCATTTGGGGAATAGTTGTGGAGGCAGTTGCGGGGGCAGGTGTGCTGACGACATTACTGCTGATGCTGATTTTGCTGGTGAGGCTGCCCTTCATCAAGGACAAGGAGAAGAAGAGCCCCCTGGGAATGCACTTCCTCTTTCTTTTTGGGACTCTCGGACTGTTTGGGCTGACGTTTGCTTTCATCATACAAGAAGATGAAACGGTGTGCTCTACCCGAAGATTTCTATGGGGAGTTATCTTTGCTTTGTGCTTCTCGTGCTTGCTAGCTCAAGCCTGGAGACTTCGCAGACTAGTTCGACATGGGAAGAGTCCATCTGGCTGGCATCTAGCTGGTGTGGCAATCTGCCTGATGCTCGTTCAGGTCATTATTGCAACCGAGTGGTTAATACTGACAATTGTCAGAGATAACAAGTTGGCCTGCAGCTATGAACCAATGGATTTTGCTATGGCTTTGATTTATGTTATGTTCCTGATGGTATTTACCATGGGATTTTCTCTTTTCACTCTCTGTGGAAAGTTTAAGAAATGGAAGAAAAATGGAGTATGCCTCATTATAACACTTTTTTTTTCCATTCTGATTTGGGTAGCTTGGATGACTATGTACCTCTTTGGTAATGCCGAGCTAAAGAGAAGAGACAAATGGAGTGATCCCACTCTTGCTATTGCACTGGTGTCCAGTGGTTGGGTGTTTGTTATTTTTCATGCCATCCCAGAGGTCCACTGTACCATCCTTCCATCACAGCAGGAAAACACTCCCAATTATTTTGATACTTCACAGCCAAGGATGCGTGAAACTGCTTTTGAGGAAGATATACAGCTTCCTCGGAGCTACATGGAAAATAAAGCCTTTTCAATGGATGAGCATAATGCAGGTAAGAATTTACTATAGAAGACTGTATTTTTCTGTAGTAGCCAAGAAAATCATCTGTATGAGACATTTTTCAGGTGTTCAAAACAAGAGTAATTACAAGTAACATTTTTCACACTACATATTGTTTCCTTTTACAATTTTTATTAAGATATCACCTTGTGGGGCAAAAAATGAAAAAAATGCAATATAGAAGATAAGTCTTTGGTTAAAATGATTCTTCTGCATGTTGTTTTTTCATTGAAAAACTGAACAATTTCAAATGCAAAGCCAATGCTGAAAGCCAAAAAAATGCACTGTGGAAAAAATACCCTTTATTTTAAAATAGTTTAAATTACATTTTTTTGTCATTATCAGTTAACAACATGTAATATGAAATACTTTCCAAAAAGCCAAGGAAAAAAATTGTGTTCTATGTTACAAAATGCTCAGCCTCTCGGGCAGCAAAATAATTATTATTAATTATATTTCCATTAAAATGGGATTTAGTACCACTTTGTGAGACTGTGGGGGAAAAAAAATGCAAAGTGGCTTATAGACAAGTTCAAAGACAGTCTTTGTTCTGACAGCTTTAACCTCTGAACAGAGTATGCATAGATAGAGGTTTCTAGGTAATGGTGGCTTTCCTTGTCATAGCTGTTTGGTGACACAGAACAATGTGTGATGACACATCATTAAAATCTGCAATGAAAATGGTTTTGAGCCATTACTGAAAAGGCCAGCAACAACTGTTGTTAGCTTGAGAGATCCAAACCATTGCCGAACACTTAACCCGTATCAGAAAATACACAGGGATGCTTATGTGGCCAGCGATGGGAAGCACGAGCCTGATGGTGTTCTGTAGTGCAGGTTGCAGTCTGGTGCTGTCCCACGGTTGGATAAAGGGTTTCATTACTAGTTACACTGCTTTTTATTCACTCAAATGGAGAAGAGGACTTTGGAATCCCAGCCAATAGTTGCCACATTGCTTTGGCAGCCCGCAAAAGGCGGCTTGGGGCACGTTGTCCAGGCACTTCACCTTCCTATTCATCTTTATCTATCTTTGATTTCCTCTGGGTTTGATGTTTCCTCTGGATATAGACCAGATGTGGAGGAAAACAGTACTCTTCTTTGGCACAATGTCAGGTCAGGAAGGCATTTTTCCTGTAAGTGTTTTAGCTGGAACTTTAAAGGTCTCCTTCTAGTATGGAAGCTTTGAACAGAAAGGAGTTAAGTTCTGTGAGTATATTCCAAGGGCAGCGGTAAAACAAACAAAAAATCGCATGGATAAAAGAATGGTTGTTTATTACTAATGTTCGAGCAGCAGAGGCAGCTTCACAACAGACTGTAAAAGCACTCTTTTTTTTTTTTTTTAACTGTCCTCCATACCTCATTAAATTAATTTCATAGTAAGGTAACTGCACTGGCTTTAGTGGAGCTATTTCTGACTAAGGCAGCTCTAAGAACAAAATTGGATCTTTCACTCTGTATTGTTCCCATTCATGCATACATTTTAAAAAAGAACTGGAAGCTCCTTTTTGATCTAATCATTCAGTGATTAAGTTTTTTAGTGAAATGGATAGATGTATGATAGCCATAAAATCATTATAGTGTCTATTATAATGCAATTTATGTTCTGTTTTAATCTACCTGAATCTTACACAGTACAATACAAAATAGATTTCCTTATCTGATGCCCTTATTAATATTTATCGTAATAAATGCATGTCACGCCTATTCCTATGGCATGTGGGAGAAGGATACATACATTTTTAATAAATCAAAACAGATTCATTATTCCTTTGCAGCAGTTCTTTAAGTACAGACTTACGACAACAGGGTTTGGAGACAAAACTTATTAGTATGGTAGAGACTTGAAGTAAATACAGGTAATAATATTCAAGTCACATATTACGGCTGCTGAAGTGTTAAGTCAGATCACTGTACTGATGGTTGTCAGTGGCTAAGCACCTGGAATCTATTAGCAATTGGCTCTCTGCAGGTATGTAGAGAATGTTCTCTTCTTTTATTCATTTAATTAACCTCAATTCAAGAATTCATCAGTAAGAGTTTAGAAATTAAAGGAAGGGTACTTTCTTCAATTATACTTAAGAATGATGTTTAAGAATATAAGATCTACTAGCTGTAAAATTTTGGAAGCCAGGATAACCAGAAAACACCTCTTAGTTCCCGGACTGTAGTATCTGTTGTAGTAAGTAGTTAGCTTTAAATAGAAGACATGCTTGGATAAATATTTTCCATTAATTCTTGTTATCTCTGTTAATACTTGTATAAAGTAATTTAGTAATTTTGCTCTTTTTTTTTTTTTTTAAGATTTTAAGCAGCATTTTAAGAACCTGAGAAACCTTTAAACTGTAGGTTCAAACAAGCATGTTCTCCTAGTTTCTCACTTTCTTAGCAAAATGTAGCTCCAAGTTATACATAACAACAAGAACTGTTCTATTCCAGGAATATCATTAAGCATTAATAAAGCAAAACTATTTTAAAGTCAATTATTTAAACATCATTTAAACAACATACTGATCTGGGATTTTAATATTCATATGATAGATAAGTTGAAATATCTCCTTAAAAGAGTTATTTTCATACCTGTGTCTTGTAAAAATGTTAGTAAAATATTTAGAAACCCTGGAAAAAGGCAACTTGAACAAGTTCTCAGTGCTCTCTGGAAGTGCAATGCACACTAGTAGGGCAACTTCTGTATGGCAGAGAATTTGCCTTATACATGAAAAATCTGGATGTGAAATGTAGAATGCTACAGCTGTCAATAAACCCAAGCCTAAGCAGCTCTGGTACTCACTGAATTTCATTTATGAACTTTTAGTACTACAAGTTACCCTCAGAGCCAATGCCTAAAAACAAAGTTAACAAAATTTAAAATACATGTTAAAAGGAGACTTTGACATGACATTTGCTCAAATCTTCTTGGCACTATTTTTTTTTACCTATACATACTCTACGCAAGTAGATGTATTTAATAGTAATGGAGAAAGTAGAAGGAAAAATGGTAAATCTGGTATGAGAAAAAAATTCCAAAATGAGTATTTTGACAAGCTTTTTCTGATTCTCATGTTAAAAGAATTTCAGACTTTTTGCAATAATAGGGAAGGAAAATTTAGCAATATGAAATTGAATTTGCTGGCCCTTTAAGATAACTTTGAAATGACCATAGAAATTTTGTGTAAATATTTTGTGTAAATGTATAAATATTTTAATGATAGTATGCATTATAAAGAAATGTTTTTTCTTTATGTGTACTAGCAAATACCAGTGTAATCATTTGTGTTTAACACATAATAAGAAGCCAAACTACAAAGAAAGAATACTACTGACCCTGACATGGTTAAATATAAAATAAAAAATACATAATTCTAGTTTAGGCATTTTCATCTTTTGTTCTCCCAGTGTTCTGCAAGAATACCTAATTTTAAAATATAGAGCAAGTGAGGGTCTGTGTGTATCTGAAGTCAACAACTGAGCATTTGCAGGGCTGGATTTCTAAATTTCTGTGCTAAATCAATAGTGTTCATCTCTGTGCACAACTCCCAAAGAGAGGAGTAGCAGTGGATAGAGGACAGCATATGGCAGTAGGATCCATTGAAATCTTGTTCCACACAGTGCAACTATATTAAATCCTGGCTTCATTAAAGTCTATGCTGAAATTCTTGTAAACTTCAGCTCATTCAGGATTTCAGGCAGAGAGTGTAGAATTGTAATTTTAATTCAATCTAAGAGAAATTAAGAAGATACTAAGAAAATATCAGCTCACAGATGAGTATTGCCCGTTTTAACCACGCAAGTCGCATGGATAAATGAGCTCTGTTCCCTGGCCACATCTGAATTCAGTGAAGCCGTTATTTACCCCCGAAGTAAAAAGAGAGTTTGTATGTGCCAGTCCCCAGACTGGTTTAGAGAGAAAGAAGCATATCCCTAACTATGCATCTCTCTCATTCAGAATATACATCTTGAATACAAACTTGTGCTAAAATTAATGGAGAGACAGACGTGTTTCTGGTATAAACATTCAGAAGGACAATCAGTATCTTCTCTTTTGCTTCAGTCATTTGCCATGTTTAAGCTATTTGAAAGCAATATTTACTTCATATTTCTAGTTTCTCAGAGTAAATATAATCTGAAACATCTGGAAAATCCTTAAACGCTAGTCATGCTGAAGTAATGCTCAGGGGGGTTGTGAGCATGCTTTACTGGCTCGAGCAATGTTTTGGATCCCTGTCCTCTGAATTTGATAGAAAGCAAAATGTAGTATCATTTTACTTAACCCCACAGTATCCAGACCAATACAGTAAGCACTTTGCAAAACACATTGTGCAAGATACATCAAAGGTTTGGTGATTGAAAACATTCAGCTCCTATTGAAATGAGACTAAGCGAACTTCAAAAGTTTGGTTCCAATAAATTTTTTCCCATTCCACAGCAAACAGTTAATTTTATGTAAAACTGATTCTTCTGAGATCCATCCCCAACTATGCAAGAAAAACTGCTGTTCAAAAGCAATGTGAAAACTGGTACGGCAGCACGAAAGTTAAAATCAATGGCAAAGTTCCCAATAACTAAACTAGAAGCAAGGTACTTTTATGATTTCAAAGGAGACGCACAGCATTAATTGTGTTCCTAAGAACGATCTCTCTTTTCTAAACACAGCGCTAAGAACGGCAGGATTTCGAAACGGCAGTTTGGGAAGCCGACCTAGTGCTCCTTTTAGAAGCAATGTTTATCAGCCAACTGAGATGGCAGTTGTGCTAAATGGTGGGACTGTAAGTATCAAAATGTGATGATTTAAGAAATCTTTGATATGCACTGTTATATTTGAAAACCCTGCTTTTAGCTTATTCACAGCAGGAGGGAAAGCTATAAATGAAAATTCGGGCAGCAAGTATGCATGTAATGCTTCCCTTCCCTCTAGAAAAGATGTAATTACAAAGTATTTTGCATTTCTTTACTTGGCCGTTCACATTTTGCAGTGTAGCTTGAGTGAACCAAGTTCTTTGGTGAGACTACATATTCAATGGCCCTTTCAAATTAAATTTGTGTTAAGGTATTTAACATAACTATTAAGCCACACAACTTCTAACCTGATTTTTTTTCAAGATGATGTGAGTCACACAAATGTTTGCAGGCCAGTACATTACTTTAAATAAGAATCATTGTTGCAGATAGTGGTGGTCTCTCACATCTTCCATTTTCTTGTAAAATGTATGTAATTCTTTGTAAGTAAGTTACAGATGTGTACGTCTCTGGAAAAGGGATTCATAAAAGAGGAATATAGAGTATTTTAATGTTAATAGCATTGATTCTTCTTTCTTAGACAGTAGTTTGGCATGCCATTCTTTGATAGACCTGGTTTTCTGCAGCCTGGTTGTTGTAAGAATGGCTTAGTGATCTGATGCCAAACAGACTTTCTAAATGTTTTTCACGTGATGTGTAATTTGCACTTGAAGACATTTCATATAGCAGGCATACTGTTGAAAAAGAAGAATTTTCATCCCCATATTTTTCATGCATACCTACATGCTTCTTAAAAATCTACCCATGAGCCAGTTTATACTCATGTGAGTTGGGTTTTCTTTATTTTGAATCATGAGCTGATTCCATAACTCAACCTTTACATTTAAAACCAAATAACATGAACTGATTGCAGGTCTCTTTTTGTTTTTAAATAAGTAAAGTTTTGGTTGATTTTAGTGAACAAGAGGGAGTAGATACAAGGATTCTCCTGTGTGGGTGAGACAGTGGGAAACATATCAACTTGAATAAAATGAAAAGGCTCGTGCTTTGCTGTCAGTAATGAATAGCATCCTTCTGATGTTTGGATTCATCTATGCCTATGTTTTCTGATACCAGAATATGCAGCTCAGGGAAAAGGCAGCTTAAAGATGAGAAGCTAGAGAATTTGTTCTGGGGGTTTGTTTGTTTTGCTTTGTTTTGAGGTGGATACAAAGCTTAATGGAGAACATCAGATAGTAAAATGAGAGATAAATGTGTATATATAGTCATGGTTTTTACAGAGGTAAATGCACTGTATGGGTGGAAGATGAGTTTCTTTGTATCACTTTGCTCTGGAACTACTGTCTGGAAAGCTGCCATGTACATGTAGCATGATAACACTGATTTTTGAACAGACTAGATCTCTCAGTTATGGGTTTGTTATCCTTATTTCCAGATACCAACTGCTCCGCCAAGTTACACTGGACGACACCTCTGGTGAAAGGCTGTAGGCTGTAGAGAATAAGAATCCTTGTTGCAGATGTTGTTCCCTGGCAGTGTGTCTTTGAGGGAGGAATCCATAACAGTACCAGAACAAAGCAACAAAACATCCAGGAGCTTTCGAAATCCTACAGAGGATTTTGCCTAAATGTGAACACCATTGAACTGATAAGATAACTGCAAAAACAAAATTGTAAAACGGAAGCTGAATCTAATTTAAAATAGAAGTAGGCACACCTGAAATTGGAAGAGGGGGATATTGTATTCTGAAATGTAAGATATTCTCTTGTCTGTAACTAGTGTGCAAGGCAAGCCTGTTTTTGTTGGTTGCCAGTTGCTTGCAAAATACCCTCCTCTCACCTAAACTTAATTCATGTTGCCACAGGAGATTGCCACTACAGTGTGAAAACATGCAGGATTTCTTTCCATTTTGCTCCTTTTCCCTTCATTTCAAACGTCATGAAAGGTACCTTGTTTGCTTCATTAGCTGTACTGTACAGTCACATAGTATCATGCGTAGTCAAGCATTGTCACTCAGTGGCAACTAAACTACCATTACACTGTAGGCTGATACTCTTCTCCTTAAAAAGCTGGTGTAGGAAATGCAGTTCTGGAGGGATGCAAGGTCTATGCACGTTTCATGCGAGTTATGGAGCTTCTTGAGGCAGAGGGAAAAAGCGTAGGTCCAGCACAGAGGCAGCTCTCCTCGGCCGCGTGGTATCAATTCCCCATTATTCCAGCCTCAACCCTATGTGTGAGCAAAGAGCCGCGTGCTCTCACATCTCCTACAGACAAAGCCATTAAGTGAAACTTTGGAGGGATATACTTTTGCAAAGACTTAGCTGGGGAGAGAACGTGGCTCGAGTTTGGCAGAAGGAGTTCGTTGTGATGGTGGATTAAAGGCGGCCCACTGTACTGCCCGAGCCAGCCTGTTCTGTTGGGCTGATCTTGGCAAGCAGGAAAGCGGTGGCCGCTGGGAAGTACTGACCACCTTTCAGGAGAAACTCAGCAGTAGATAGGGTCAAGACCTCCCTTTCTAATCCCTGTTCATGTGAGTAGTCCCCTTGACTGCAGTTGTTTGTGCATTTAAATGTGGTTGTGCATTTTAGTGCCTAGCTAGTAGAATCTCCGTGCTGGAGGTGGTTTGTTGTTGTTTCTGTTTTTTTTTAAGGTGGTTTCTTCCCTACTCCTCCCCCTCCCCTCCACTTTTTTGTGTTGATATAAGGCAGACTTTCTCAAAGCTTTTTATCTTTGTTTTCTCCAGGTTATTTAAAAGGTTCCCATTGCCCATTGTTTGTGCCATGGTTTTTCATTATGTTTAAGCAATCATTCCTTTATTTAACATCTAATACATATCGGACATTGAAAACATCATTGTATCCTCACTGTTTGGCCAATGTTAATCTTAGCTTTCCTCGATACTAAAAGCTAATTGTTTTTACTTGAGGGCATAGGAAACGTATAACAATTAAACTTTGCATATGCTGTAATAAAAATATATATTTTCAAACTAAAAAAATATAATGTACAAATAACTGAATAGCTTAGTAGCTTCACGGAAGGAAGTTACTTGCTGTATACTGCAAAAGAAAGACAAGCTTTTTATTTTTCAAGAGTCTTCCTGATTCTTCATGTACCTCCATTTCTACTGAATTAGGAACCTAGTCCTGCAGACTTGTACTCCCACGAGTAGTCCCATCGACACCAGTAGGCCTACGTACAGGTACAGAGGCTGCAAGACCAGTCCCTAAGTGTTGCACACAGATATATATGTGTATATATATATATGGAAAAAAATATATATTGCCATTCCTGCCATGATCATCTTATGGGGTTTTATTTCAAAGCCCTTCTCTTCCAGAAGCAATGTTTTCTTGTCATGCATGAGTAAAAGAATATATTGGCTCCCCCCTGCCCTTCCCTCCTCGAGGCAAAGGAAGCATGTGCTTGTTTTAGGGATTGCTTATTTTATTTTGTAAGTAACTAGATGGCCTTAGTAACCAAGTAGGGAAGGGGTGGATATTGCATGCTATCCAGCGACTTAGAAATACATTTTGCTTGTTTTAAGCAAAGCTTTGATCAAATAAGATAGTATTTAAGATGAAGATAGGTACCCAGAAGATGCATCATTGGAACAACAAAAAACCTATTACCATCACTTGCCTGCAGAATTTTGGGTTTAAAAACCAATTAAAAAAAAAAACCCTCATAAAACTCTATTGTAAAAACATATAAGATGACCATGGCATAAATGGTAGGACAGCTTTCTTTTAAAAAGTTTATCATGCTACAACCAAGATTTATGAATTATAATACACATTTTACAGACCTTGGACAAAATCTGTACAAGATATAGTTATATTAAGAAATGTTTTTTTCTTTTTCTAGATGTGACTGAATTGGTAAATAGAGTTCCCAATCCTGCTCCTGATGAAGTTGTTTGGAATTTGAGGCCTTATGCAAAGATAGGGCCAGATCCTACAAACTGCCACTCACGTGACTAGTCTCATTGGGTTAGTCATGTGGACTATTCACAAAACTGAAAATTAGCAGGATTGGGTTTAATTTGTGGTGGTGAAGGTGTGGCAATAGATTAGGATGGTCTTTATTTCCCAACTTTATACAATTAGAAATAAGCAACTTTTTTTTGTAAGTCACTAGTCTGTGATGTAAAATGCCCCAAATAAAACTGTAATTGAAGAAAGGCACCTTTATGTTAACTTGTATTTTTGTTACAATAAACAAATTGTTTACTTTTGCCTTTTATGAAAGTTATCTAGAATGTAGAGCATCTGTGAACAACATAGTAAGTAAGTAAGCACAAGCCTTTCGCAGTTCAGTTAATTATAATTAGCTTTTATACTATAAAAGCTACTATGTTGTCCCTTGTTGTCCCTTGATGGTTATGTGCTCATAGTGTTTCCATGCAGAAAAATGAAATCGTGAAGCATCTGAAAAAGCTATTACTGAAACAAGATTTATAATAACTGGCTTTTGATCAATGACTGGAAAAAAGTTCAAAGCCATACTTTACAGATCCTGTCCTGCTTTCAGATGAGTTGAGGGTGTCTGACACTTGCCAGAAAATATGTAGCATCTTCAGAAGAACACTCTCAATACATACAGTTGTTTCTATAAACAAGGTACATGAAATACTATAGAACTAGATGTTTCTGTTTTTAGTCTAAACACAGGCATCTTGGTTGGCTTGCTTTGAGCTTGATGCCTTGGGTCTAACCAAAGGCCTTGCAAAAGGGAGCATTGTAGCTTTTATAATAAAACAATTGGACTATTCTACCAACTTACAGGATTACAAAGCAGGTGCTTTTTATTAATTCATGAGAGCTAAAGCTCATTTTTGATAGATAATATATATTTATTAAATGTATTAATGTGTGTTTTATAACGTACCCTTTTTTCCGCTGACTGTTGCATACTGGTATCTTATTAAGGACATCTTTAAAGGATTTTCAAGACAATCAATGTGTACCATGATGACTGTACATAAGTATACAAAACTACAAAGGTTGTAAAGCATGGGCAAATGTTTTATTTTCAAAATGCTGTTCTTAACGAGAATAAAGGCTTTACTATTTACTTACAATGTTTGTGTTAACTTGGTGTTAAAATCCACCTAAAATTTTTCCATTACAGTAAACTACTGGTGCTACAGACAGCATTGTCCTGTGGTGATACCAATTCTGCAATATAAGCTAAGTTAAACTAAAGGAAACTGGCTCCTAGTGGCTAGGGCCACATTGTTCCACCTTTGGCCACATTCACCCTTAGCTCTGGCACCTCTCAAACCCACGGTGAGCCAGTCAAGTAGCTGAGCAGCCAAACTCTTAATGCTACAAGTGATTTTATTTTTTTTTTTCCAGTTGGCTCAGCAGTTTCCTGTACTGGCTTAATTGCTAGTGCTTGTGAAAAGGAGGGGATAGGATCATATGGCTGGGGTTGAAGAATGCAGGTTGAGAGTTTTTTCTTCAAATGGTTTGATTTTCCTAATCTGATGCAACAATCAGCATCACCAACCGGGAAAAAAATGAGGGATGGGTATTGGTATAACAGTGAAGACAAAGTCTGTGTAAGTGATGGAAGAAATCCACGTTGAACCACAGCAAGAGCTAGAGGGTATCTGTGTTTTATCACACTTTCATTCAAAACAACTAGACCTTTGACTTGTATGGAATTAGTAGTAGAACTGCAAATATCTTCTCTAATTGTGAAATTATAAAGGCCTAAATAGGACTATGCTTGACAAGACTGAGTTAAAAAAACAATGAGGGCTCCTTAGCAGGGGGCCCAATCTGATTTTTATTCTGCTTGCACCTTATGTAAAGTAAGTACACATACACAAGATGACTGCTGAAAATGCTATCACTGTGACCTTCATTTTACACTTTCTCAGCACATGTGCTACATGATAACAAAAGGGCCTTTGACTTTTTCCCCCTGCAGAAATGCAGAGCAACCCTAGCTCTCATTGCTTTCATTTGGAATTGCAGAGGCACAGTGTTTCTGAAAATTAGGCTGTTATGAACAGAGCCTGGATTTGTGTAAATTGTCATAGCTCTGCAGAAGTCAGTGAAGCTCTCCGGTTTATACTAAAGGGAGATTTTTGCCTTAGTTTTAACACCTGCCTACATGAGGGTGTAACCCCATTAATCTCATCCAGAGTTTTGTTCCTGTCAGAAAAGCTTGCAAGTGAGCATTCAGGGACACAAGATAAACACAGACTCAAATTTTTTGGTTAAATGTGCACAATTCCATCTGTTTTAACAGAATTGTGCTCACTTACTTACAATAGGACTGAATTTTGTCTTGGCATGCTAGGTCCTTACATAATCTCCTTTTGATTTACAACACCTCACATGTAAAACTGTAATGCTAAGAGTGTTTCTAAATCAGTATCACAAAGTTTAGTCCATGAGCTCTGTGTTTTGTGATATTGGTGAGAAAACTAAAATCGAGATGTTGAATGATTTTGTGTATGTTCTTCTGAGTCTTCCGATTTGCTTCCCACTGCAACCATATAAAATAAAACATTAAATACTTAACTTTCCAAAACATCCACAGAAACAAAAAAAAGTAAACATCCATACTTCCACAGCAAATACTCTCTTGTTCAGTAAATAAATAAAAAAAATCCCCACTCAACCCAAAAGACCTATTTCCTTCTATGCATGGCATTTTTTTGACACAGCTTCAGCACTCAGCTACTTGCACACAGTTCTCAGTGCCATCTGTGGGAGTTGTGCATGTGTAGCTGAGGGCAGAGTTGTTTGCTAGTAAGAAGTTATTGGATTGTTCAAAAAGAATGAAAGCAGCTCTTTGAGGTTTTTGCTTTGAAGAATTTTCAATTAAAAGTCAGTGATGAAGTCATACAGTTCACCTAGTATATAAATATATTTTTGTCATTTAGGACAACAAGCAAGGTCAATAAAGAATACTTGTTCTATGTCTCAGTGGAAAGAAGAATGTTATCCATGTGATTGCAAAGGGTCTGCCAAATGGGAAAAATCAGTCAAACAAAGAGCGCAGGGTTGCTTGCTGGAGTAAACAATTCTAAATGAACAAAAGCTCTACATAAAAGTAAAATGTCCCACCCCCCTAGTGAAAGCTGTTTTCAAAGCTCTGTATTCTTTCAGAGTGCTGTAATACAGATTAACCTAATGTTTTTCTTCTGCTGATACAACAGTCTGGTTCCACAGTCTACTTCTGTGATTTCAGCTGTCATATTCTATTCTTAATATTTTAATATTTTACAAACTGCCTTTTAACTTATAAAGATAAAAATCTGTTTTTCTACTCCCTACACTTCAGAAGATACATCTGTACCGTACACCTTTCACATCAAGCAAGTTTGTTGGGAGATTTATATATAACAGTTATGCTATAGGCAAAGAAGGCCAAATAAGCCCAAAAAATTCCCTTTTGTACATACAGTTTCAGGAGAGCCTAGTTACCCTTCCAAGGCATGCAACTGAAAACCAGCAAACAAAATCCTCTTGGTACATACCTGGAATACCAGGCTGCAGCAGGCCCATGTGCTAATTTAAGGTGCTCAATGTGCTACCAACCTGGAAGATCTCAGCTCATAGAAACATACAGGAAAAGTGATGTATGATGATATGGAACACAGACAATACCTTAGAAACCCAAAATATGACTGCAGTGGTAGGATACGCCCTATGTTCTACAATGGTCAAGGCAGTACGTGCCCAGTGCCTTGCTGGCACAAGACCCTTCTGGATTTTAGGGCTTTTGTTTGTACAGCTGGTAAGGAGAAAAATCAGAGTGGATTAAATATCCCATGTGACTATGAATGTCCCATATACAAAATACTAACTATTGCACTGAATTTTATCTAATATGCCTTGATGTGATGAGGCTGGCCTTTGCAAATATTTCATAAAAATTGCGACAAGTTCAAAAACCCCAGGGCTCTCACACACTGTTTCACACTAAAATGATCAGGTGTTTTAGCTAGCTGCTAGCAGTGCTTTTAGTCAGGAGCGTCCATGTCTTATCATAACTTGTGTTACTTAAGCATAACAATTTCAAATCACATCACTCTAACCAGGAAGCACAGGTTGTCAGCATGAATCTGGATTTCAGGCAGTTATTTAAATAGTTTTCGACATATACTTGCTTCCTATGCAGATAGAAAAGTAAGATGTCCTCAGGATTCTGATAAGCTGGAAAGATGGGGAAAGAAGCTGCCTGGCTAAGTCTTTTCACTAGAAATTTCCATTGGAAAAATATATTTTTCAGGCTGTGACACCTCAAACTGAACTAACTCGCTTAAAATATTTTGAAATGCCTAAGGAAGATGTTTAGTTTGTATATTAGCATAGCTCCCATGAAGTTTATAACAACTTATACTAGCTGATAATCCAGCCCATTTCTTTCAGACAACACATATCTAAAAGCGATGAATAGTGTAAATGTCTGTATGAACAACTAGCTTACAACCATGCCATTCATATGTTGAATTTTAACCATTTCAGTCTTAGGAGTCCTATCATTCATTCAACAGAGGAAGAGAAAGACCCATTTCTATTTTCAGTTGCATTTAAAAAAATAATAAAAGTTGAACTTTAACAGCACAGTTCCCATTTTATCCCTCTGTGTCCCTAATCACTGTGTGCAGTTATGCTGGCAGATTCCTACTGTTGCAGAACTGTGATTCTACTGCAATGGAGACCATCTCTTTTTCTTTACAGAGATTTCCTGCATGCTGAGGAAAGGCGTATGGACATAACCGGGCAGAACAAACTGCCCGAGGATGCCAGTTACGTAGTGGCGATTGCAATTATGCACTGCTGCCAGTCTCGGGGCAGTGCCAAGAAAACCATTGTCACAGGAGGCTGGATTCAGCTCCCATGAAAATTACAAACACCTTAACTCCCAAGATGTTTGTGTAACAGAATGTGTGAAAATTATCTACAGGGAATGCATAATCACTAATTTAAGGAGGTGCAACATAAGATTTAAATAGAAGTAACACAATCATGATCATTGGTAGCATGATCACAGGATTTCATATAGTTTTAAAACATCAGCTCCGGTTTTAAGTCCTAAGACATAAAGCAACTGAGGCCCTTAAGTGCTATGACAGTGTTAAGTTAAAAAACCAAAAATCTCACATCTCATTTATTTCCAGTATTACGGTTTCTATCTATATAGGTCATATGGTTTCTACTGTCAGGACAGTTGAATTTGTTAGCATTATGTTTCAGTCTCATTACTCATTTTTTAATACAGAGCGAACCTGATTAAACTATGCTTTAGTCACATGCATGTTCTAAATCATAGGATACTATAACCATCACTACAATAATAAGCACTAGTGGAGACTGTGATTAATTTCCTTGGAAGTGAGGTGGGGGTTGCTCTGAAGAGGTTAGCACAACTGTTAACTGTTATTTTTGACTTGCTACTCCTACTATAATAAAGTTATCTATTAGTTTGTCTGCCACATTCCTTGGAAATGCAGTGCATTTGACACGGTTTATCATGTATGTGTTGCAATGTTGAGGCACAGATGATAGCTAAAGGAAGCACTGGCTTTGAACGTATTTGGATTTATTGTTTTGGTCAGCTCCTGGGAGTGGAATACTCAAAAATCTACAAAACTCCTATTAGACATCTCAGGATTGGCCTTTGTCCTATTTATATATGCATTAAGTTCAAACATCTTTACCATCTATTTTGGATAACAGAGGCAATTTTCCCTCATCTTAATGCACTAATACAGAATCAGGACTGACGTTCTGGTTTGAGACTTGGTTTCAGCATAACAGCAAACAAACTATGACCTACTTTATACATTACTGTGTAATACAACTGGTTTGTGACAGTAGCTTACGAAAGGTTTATACACCCACACTCTTTATTTTGTTTAAATCATAAGAACTATGAGAATTACATTTAGTAATTTAAACAGTTGAAAACAGTAATGAAAAATACCTCAGAAAAATAGACTCAGACTATAAGAAGATGAAAATCCATTAAAGAAAATCTATTGGAATAACTTATTAGCAGGGGCTTAGAGTAAAATATATATATAGAAAGGAGTTTCACCCTAGCCTCCCAATGAAATGCCAAAGAAGCCTGAACATGAAATTGGAGCCACCAGCAATCTGTCTGAAATAAGACCTGACTTTTAAAGAGACAGTTCTTTATAAAGTGTGTATAATTTTAGCCTCTCGCTATTGGAAGTCAACATGTAGGCAATTATTAGTGAAACCTTTCACTTCAGGAAATCTTCAGTCACTAGTGATAGGAAAATGATGTACTGAAAAAAAGATATGCTAAACAAACAAACAAAAAATAAACTGGAAATTATGCCCATAGACATGCCTGCTACTCATGATTCTGAAATGGAACTGTCAGAGGATCACTCATCAGAGGAGGCTTCTGCAAAATGGATATATAAAAGTGACAGGACAAACCTAATTCTCCAAATCAGCAACAGAGTTTGTAAAATGCTTAGTCTTGCTTCCATGACTTTAGAGAACAAACAATTTCAGGGCATTTTTTTAATTCACTTAGGATTAGATTAGGGAAGCAAGATCTGACATACAGGAGGCTCCCGAACACCAGCATCCAGTAATGGAGATGGGAAAGAAGGGCTGAAAGATCTCTAGCAGAATTTGTCTGTGCAATGCACCATGCTTTCCTAATATTTTGACAGAAAGATTAATAATTCATTTGGATATATCTGGATGGCATTTTTACAATTCAAGGTGTACAAAGAGAAAAGAAATATTGGAAGATACAAGCATTTGGCTAGATGAACAACTGACATGAACACCCTAGGTAGGAGAGAACAAACTACACAGAATTAGATGTACTGGAGACTGTATTGCTACTGATTATCCAAGTGCCCTCCAAATCATTCAGTGACCTGAGATTCATGAAGAGACAGCCACAGAAACACAACAGTTTAGGGAAGACGACCCTGGACTGAGAGAAAAATCCAGAATGAAGGCAACCAGCGCATCTTCAGTGCATCTGATTCATGCAGGTTTTTTTTCCATGTAAATAGTCAAGATAGAAAAAATGAATGATGAAAATAGAAAGAACTGACCAGAAATGGGGAGAAATCATTCCAGAGTGGCAGGTCCCCAGCAAAAAGCATTTTGGGATTTACAGGCAGAAGCCAACATGGGCAGAAAACCAGAATGTCAGATTTGCTGGGCAGCTTCATGAAAACTGCATTTACACCCATTAGCCCCGCCTATTTCTGAAATGTTTCCTATTTGCAAAATATGATAGGTTCTGTAAAGTCACCGAATTTAAACTCTCACACAGACTAAAACAAAAAAAAGACAGTTACATTGAAAAAGACATCCAAGTGACTAATACCACAGTCTGGGTTTAAAGGGCAGACTCGCCCCCCACGGTCTGGGGCAAGTAGCTTGTGTGTTCTGCAATCTGTCACCCACTTCTTTGCTAATCTCTGAATTATATTTTAAGACTCCACCAACAGTTCGTGATCTTTCTTTCCGTGCCTTCCCCTCCTCTTTTTTTGTTTTTTAACCAAAAGAGTCTCAAGTCTAGTTTTGCTGCAGGACTATTTGAAGGTTTTACTTTTTAACTGGTGAGTTAAAAGCCTTTTCTCCAGGCTTTTAATGCATCTCATAAATAGAAATTTTGGTTTTGCATATCTAAATGAATAACAAAAAACACCAACAGAATTTTCAATAAAAATGCTCCCATTTTTTCGCTATTATCTTGAAAAAGGTTAAAAGAAGAAAGATTGCAAAACCCATGAAGAATTTCTCCTCTCATTTAAAACAGAAAAACAAACAAAAAAATTATGTTTATATAATCACAGAAAAATCACCAAATTGCAATTGTCTTTTTGCCATTACAAATCATTATTAACAACTGCAGAATGATGGGTAAAGATACAGCTTTGGTACTAGAGGATTAGTTCAGACTTATGCTAGCAGATACACTGCTGTGCCTGTGTAAGCGTAGTTCAGAAGATCACGTATTTTGTAGCTTATCTAAATGATCATCTTTCCTTTTTTTTTCCCCCCAAACATTCCCAACGTAGTTTCAGAAATTAAAAGTTACTGTAATCTTTATAACTTCTCAAAGACATCTGAGTCTGGGGTGTGGACCAATAAAGTGGAATCTGCATCATGAGTCTTATGACTTTTATCACTACATTCTCAGCTGTTAGTGCCAAGATTAAACTTTCAGAAACACGTCAAGCATCTTGAATTAGGCTTGATGAAAACCACCACATACTCAGCTATCGCCACTGCTTTGCTCTTGGATTTTCTTTTTTTTAGATAAATTTTAAGGTCTTTCGTGTAACTGAAACTTTATACATGTGCTGTTAAATCAAAAGCAACCACATATGAACCCATTTTAAAACATTTTGACTGCAGCACTTTTGTTTTCAGAAAGAAACAACCAACTCCCTGTAAATAATGTTTTAAAAAAAAAAAGCAGAGTCAAATTCTTTTAATTGCAGTGTCCTACTGACAGCAAGTAGCCTTCCACTTTAAACCTGCTTATATGGCTTAGTTTGAAACAAAATAATTTGAGGAAATACCTTCAGCATGTCAGATCTTAACATATATGTGTGTGTGTATATATATGTTATGTAATATAACAGATATATTAAAAGTGTAAACCCAAGGAATATGGGGAGGTCACCACTTGTAAGAGCTCCATAATGAGATTAATTAAAGAATTACAGATACAGTAAAAGGAGGGCAGATGAAATTAGAAATACATTATTTTGTTTAAAAATCTTCCTAAAACATGACTACATTTCAACCCCCTTTGGTGAAAGTGGAAAAAAAAGAAAGTTTCACATAAAACTGATGAATTCCTTAGTTTACTGAGCTGAATTTTCCTAAATAAACCACAGAGGTGCAGTCTTTAAGAAATCCATTAGCTATTCAGACTATGTCTTTTCCTAATCCAGCATTATTACCTGCAGTACGTTTAAATACTTTTTTTTAAGCCTAGTATAAGAGGTCCCATTTATATATATCCCGTTTTCAGTATTTTCCTTGGGAAACTACTCAGTCCTGCAAACATGCATTTATGGCCCCATTATGGCCCATAAGGATCCATTAGAGCACATGACTACAGTCATATATTTGTTTGTTTATGGAATGAATTCCAAGAAGTTTCACAGTGTAGCCATTTTTTTCTGGGTACTGAATTTAACATTTTTCCCTTCCTCAATTCATTCTGCTTTGATGTGATATGATTATTTACTTTGATACAATTACATATAGCCATCCTTCAAAAGTATGCAGACTAGACTTCCCCTGTTCAACTTACCTTGGTAAGCATATTTATCTTTCAAATCCTTCCTCATAATTCAGGTGGAGACATATCACAGCTGTATAAGGAGCGAGTGCCTGCATTTCCTTGCTTCTTGACAGTATGCATCTGTTCCTGCTCTAGCGCTCCTAAAATATGCAGCCTGTTCTCCCCTTTATCTGCAATCTCATTCATATTTTCAAGGATTTTCCAGTGACAGAACACCTACATTTTGAGTTCTTCAGCATGTTGCTGGTTGCATCTTCCCAAGGGAAAAGATTCTTTCTATGAAAGAAGTATTTTTAAAATCTCTCAGTATAGGCGAGTAATAACTTCTACTGCCAAAGGAGAAATACAGCTTGAAAATCAAATGGAATGTAAAGGAATATTCCCTCCTGTATCTGGAAATCAACCCCCCCACCTGCTGTGAAGATTACTTTCTGTCTCAGTTTGGTTTAACTAGGTTTTCCACACACTGTGTACATTCACTGTTACAGAAGTACCTTGCAAAGCCAAGGCTATGGTTGATCTGTAAGAACTGCTAGCTAATAGGGTCACAATTGTTTTTGCCATAAAACCAGGAATATCTATTTCTTTTACTATTTTCCCTGAGAACAGTGCTTTTTAAAAATAAAATTTTACAAATTTTATGCAGGTAAGAAGAAGAAAAGAAAGCCCTTAGGAAATAAAAGAGCTGAAAGTACTAGACACTGTGTACAGAACCACTTGTCTTTCCAACACCACACCAGCAGAGAAATAACCATTGTAACAGACAGTATCAATAGTGTTTTGTTCACATAAGTGATGAATGAAGATTTTAGGTATTTTCATAAAAAAGGTCAAATATTTTCAAATTCCTTTCATTGTAGGACAGATACTTTTTAATTTCCAGTGATGTCTCATCAGCACTGCATCTGCATAACACGCTGCTCAGAATCACGACTAGATGGGGTTTGTCCACTGCATGGAGGCACAAATCAAATTAACCAGGTCATTAACCAAAAAGCGAAGGCCTATTTATTCTTGGCAACATTAAAGCAAAAATACGACTGGAGCTATGTGGGATACCAGCTAGAAAACAAGAAGATGCAGCAAATTATGTTCAGTTTCAAATGGACGTTTTAGGCTGCAGATATTGACGAAATTGATATGGACAGCCCTAGATAAATGCATGCTGGGAAAAGAAGTCCTCCTAAACAGACAACCTCATGGTAGATCATCAGCCTCATGGAACCAAAAGCAGGTCTTGCTATGTGTGTGCCACTGTGTCATATCCTGCCAAACATGATCTCAAATAACATGCAGGTTATTAAATCACCTACTTAAATACATTTACATTAAAGTAATTTCAGCAAATTGGAATAATAAAATCAGAAAGGACATAATCTTCAAAAAAAAAAAAAAGCCCCAGCTCATCTCCTATTCACTCACATCCTCTGGAGGTTGGTTTTTTATTAGCCATATTTTCTGTAAAAGGTAATATTTTTTTAAAATTCTGTAAAATATTCTGGAACAAATTTATCCTGTAAGCTGTGCTATACTGGGGAGAATTCTCTTTCTCCCTACAAGTCTAAAGCTGTGAGCCATTAAACTGAGTCTTGAGTGCTATGCTTCTCTCTACATTTTCAGTCTGAAAGTAGGAACTGTTATTAAGAGTAAGGACTATCACACCTTAAATATAGATCATTTTGTGGAATGTAATGTTACAGCAGTGGAGCAGTATAGCAAACAAAATGTCAGCTAAGAATGCTGTAGCTTTATGATCTTAGGTAAAGGCTGAAAGAAACACACCTTTTTGCATTCAAAAAGAAATTTAGCAGGCATATGCATTAAAGAGGTAAACGGTCCTGCAAGATGCTATTAATTTATAAAGTAATTTTCATGCAAAGTTTTCACACTTTCTATCCCAGAACACTTTTCAAAATTAGTAATAAATAGCATAAAAGACATAGTGAAAGAAGAATAAAGAATTACAACGAAAAAAAAGAGATGCTTTAAACATGCTGTGAAGCAGGGGGAGAATCAGTGGTTTATATGAGGCTACATTATACCCTGGCCTACCAAACCAAGCAGACATACCGTGTAGGGTATGGTTTCACATGACACAGCAGGCACAGGACAGATTAGCTGATCTAAAAGTGAGCAGCCGTCACAAATGGGCAGTTTTCCTTCCCTCTATTACTGTTGCACCATTTCCCTTACATTGGATGTACGGATTGTGTCATTATCGGGCAAGCCAGTTTATCAGGCTGATCCAGCAGAAAGCTAACCTGAGGGGCAGCAGAACAGAACTGAAGAGCAGTTCTTTCTCAGATCTGCCAGCTGAACCAACTCACCATGAAGCCATGATTGCTAGAGCCAAGAAAAGGAAAGGATGGCAGAAACCTTGGTCAAGGAAGGACAGGACTGCCTTTTTAATGGGGAAGTTGTTGGATCACCTTAGCTGCCCCATAAAAATCATACTTTTGGTCCCTACTTGGAAAAAAAACCAAAAATGTTTTGTTCTGGTTATGTTCTAGTGAAAACTAAAACTTCACTATTTGTTTCAATAATAACAAACAGGTTTTAACACACTTTCTGAAAGCAGAAAAATAAATTAAGAAAGCCTTTGGATCTGTTAATTACAATCCGTTTACATTTCTAACTTCCTCTTAATATCCTTTTTAAATATCACACTGGTTCAAGATTATACAAACATACTTTCATAAAATTATACATCTTTGCCTAAAACATACCCATGAAATAAGGTATACATAGCATTCTGCTGAAAGCCACAACAAAGCAGAATCTGACTGTTAGCTCACATTAACTGAGTCTTTGGCTGATATTTTCATGGAAGGTATGCTGATCTTTCTAGTAGCGTCAATAGAATCACATTACTGCTCGAGTCAGCATTTTCTAAAAGCTATTTGGCAGCTCACCATTCATCCCCTACAGTTAGATTCAACACTGTTTACAGCATCTAAGAAACAGGGTTAGAGTCATATACAAATTTAAGACATACCTCATTGTTATTCTTAATGTAGTTAACTTTGTAATAAATTGCTGTATCTGTTTTAAAATGTTTTTCTTCTTTTTCTTTGGATCATGAATCTTAATGCTTTATTTGTGATATCTGAGTTTTTTGTAACAATAAATGCTTTGTCCTGCTTGACGTGAAGAGCTCAGTGGTTAAAGGGGATTAATTGAATTAACTGAATTAATTAATTCAGTTAAACCAAATGCGCAGAAAGACAAGGTTAAGAAGTAGTTGCGTTAAGCTATTCATTATTGCAGGAGTGCTCACAATCCACTTCAGCGCAAAGTCAGCTGGGTTAGACTGAATCACTGGTAAAAGCAGTTTAAACTAACCTTGCTGGCTTTACAATGAAATAGGGTTTAACGACATTAATAAGCAGCAGAATAATAATAGCAGAAATAAGAGCAGCTGGAGCACTAACAAAATTAATTATGGCATCACAGCTGAGATTGATAATGAAAACCCCTGGACAGTAACTTCTCAAACTAGTACAGCTGTTTCCAGATAGCCATCTGTCTGGGCCCCAAGGCTATTTTATGTATGGATACTCTTAAATTAACTTAGCAGAGCTCAGTTAAGGAATTACAGAAACAATGTGATAATATTGAAAGCTAATGTGATAGAAGCAATACGAACTTGCACTGGTTTAAGAAAAAAATTGAAAAGGAGCAATTTTCCAGCTTTCTTTGAAGTGGTGAAACAGCTGTGTGTCCTAGAGTCCTAAAATAATTGATTTGATGATAGGAAAGCTCTATGAGAGTGATTAAAAGGAAATTTGTTTTTCCTTTTGAAACAATTGGCAAAGGTGGCAAAGGAAATCTTATCACTACATTACTCTCCAAAACAACATAAATATACTTTATGGAAAGATTAAATTTCTTCAGACAGGAGGTTTTTGAATCAATTCAACTGCCAAATGACACAGTCCACTCTACCCTTAGCCCCTACCTTTCTTAGTTGCAACATTTTGAAAATGGTATCATCTTGTCCTCTGAAAATGCACTTGTAATTTTCACCTTTAAGATTTTACATGCGTGAAGACTGTAAACTATGATCGCATAATCATCTAATATCATATACATCCTTTTTCACAGTGGTATGTTGTAAGTATATAGTTTTATTTCTTAGAAATAAGTGGGAAATGTATGCATTTGTAACTCTTACTGGTATCATGGACAATGGAACATGTGAAAAAACATGCCTTGATGAGATGATGTAAATGGGAACAAATTGAAAACAGAGAGTCCAAAACACAAACATCATTTAAATAATTTAAAATGAATCAAAATGCAATAATTTAAAATGAATTAGCAAGCCTGCTAGGTCAACTTCTATCATCACCTTCAGGAATGCAATTTTTCAACAATTAACACTGACAGAATTAAACATGTATTACAAAAAGAAGAATTTGGCTTTTATTTTTTAGATTTATAATGAGATTAATTTTATCATAGTAAATTTGAATCTGCTGTTTTCAGATCTTCAAAAACAGATCTATTTATGTCTTCTTTTAAAAAAAGAAGATGCCTGCTTTTTTTTTTCCCCTCAAAGTAAACTCTTAATAAACCATAGTAAATAGGCTACGAAATCCCACAAAGACTTGAAGAAAACCTTGGTTGCTCTGCGAAAGTTTTCTTTACATATCAGTCATGTCTGCTGGAAGACAACTTATGTCTCATGGATTTTATTTTTCATCATTTTTGTACACTGTTACTAGTTACTATTTTGTTTAATGTTCTAGCTCTAAGCTACTAAAGCCAAGAATTCTACTTCACTTACTGCATAAGAACACCCCATATATATACACACAAAAAAATGCAGTTTTTCCCTGTTGTGATGTATGATTTTGCTCCTCAGAATGAATTCTTTTCAGCTATAAAATATCCCTTGGGCAATTGCATGGGTTGGTAAATAAAACCTGACCTTTTGTGGATTAAAACTGCAATATAAATATGAATAAATGTTTGGAAAATCTATGCAGCCCTTGTAACAAACTGCTATCACAAAAAAAAAATTGTGAGAGTCTTCCAGTTTCGGTATTTGTACTATAATGTATACTGCCCTGAAGAAAATTCTTTTTGTTCTGAACATTTCATAATTAAGTGAAGCAGTGGTCAAACGGTCCTGCACATAGCAGCACAGTGCAGACACAGAAAAGTGTGTCAGCTCATAACACCTTGCAATATATAATACTGTAACAGCAAGGCAACTGAGGAGGCCATGATACATAAAGGAAGGTTTTGAAAACGATGTCTTTTGAAAAATTACTTTTTTATGACAGCTTTAATATCAGCTGATACTTAACTGTCTTTATGATTTAAAAAATTCTACCCTGAGAATTCTGCAGACTGAATTCACACTTAAGCCTTCACAGCTGAAATACTACCTGCAGGAACAGCTTTCATTATGGTCCTACTGTTGGTATAGACATGCAGAACCGCTTTTGAGGTTGTCATTCATTACTGTCTGTCTTAATCATAAGCCTGCCTCTCAATGTCTCTAAATATCTACTCAAAGAAATCTATCGCCATTTGTATTGGTATCAGTACTGGTATCAGTGCAGACTCTTTCTTATGACAAGAACTCCTAACGCTGGGAAGGAACGTTGGAAGAATGTCAAGCATTTTGAACTGTATGCAGAACACCAACTAATTCTGCGATCGGAATTGGAAAAGTAGATTTCTCCACGGGATACTTTCTAATGAACTCAGGGTGTAATACATACAGTATAAATCTTGCAATATTACAATGGAAGCAGATTTTACTGGACACATTCTATTAAATAGCACGATGCAGCTGAAGCTAGCTGGCGAGCTTCGATCCAGCTCACACATTTTCCCTGGAGATCACAAAGAATGGCTGTTTGGGCAGGAAAAGTACCTCCAACAGGAGAATGCTTTTCCTTGCATTTGCAAACATGCAAACCACAGAACTATCCAGTAGCTGCTGCTGCAGTCACCATCTCTCATCACAGGGAAAGCAGCAAACTGGAGACAGACCTGCCTCTGTGCAAGAGCTTTTTTGTCTAGCGTAGGTAAGCCAGGAGGAGTTGCTGACATTGTCCAGGCCCTGGGGAACGCGGTGGATGCAGTACTTGAACGTGATTCTCTCAATCGCAAACATTAAATCACCCTGTGGTATCAGCTTGTGCACGTGACTGGCAGGTGAGCACTCCAGAGGATTAAAGGAGGAGGCCCACAGAGGCAGCTTTTCAACAGTGAACACTGTCCTAGCGGATGAGTTGCCACTGATTCACTTCATGTTATGTGACAAAATGTGGATTACTTCAGAAATCCAGAGAAAAAGTTTAAAATGTTTGTCCCCAGTACTGCCTGGAGTTTGCTGCACAGCTGTTGTGTGAGAGTGGGTTTAAATACTGTTCCACTTCACACAATGGAGGAGAAATTATGTTACAATAGCACCATGTATTAAGATATTTATTGGAAAGATTTATACTATAACTACTGAACCCTGTGTTCATTAGAAAATACCCAGTGGAAATACCTACTTATCCAATTCTGACTGCAGAATTAGTTGGTGTTCTGCATACACTTCAGAAGGCTTGACAGCAAACTTAACACAGTATAACTGCAACATTACCCTGACTAGATGTCCTAAAAACTAATGTTATCCAACAGATATGCAAGTACAAATAGGAAACAATAGGAAAGAAGTTTAGGGAATCAAAGGTTTGCCAGTGGGGGAGCTTGAAAACATGGAGAAATTACTAATGTATAACTTTGTGTTTGCTGGTATTATAAAAATTAGCCCATTTGGAAGGGCTGGGATTTCACAGAAGAGTCTAGCATTTGTTTAAAATGCTAGTATTAGCCCCAAGTGCCTATTACAATTATTTTGTGTGAAGAAAAAAACATCAAAATAAGGAAAACTGAAAACAAGGGGTTATTTTGTAATCCCAGTTGTTACAATGTTCGTTACTAGTAACAGATTTCTCCTTTCACATACGTGAAAGGAAAAACTCCTTTCACCTTCAGGCAAAAATTTCAAAAGAAGATTGCAAGCAGAAATGGAAATGTGTGGAACTTTCACGCTGTCCTTTTAGCCTGATCTACTTGTAACTAATGATAGATAGAATAGATGCACAATAAAAAGTGAAAGAATAATTGCAGTGCATCAGGTTAATGACCTGACTGCGGTTAATTCCTTTGACATTTACAAAGCATGGACTATTTTATAATCAAAATGCTTCATAGGGAAGTTTTAGTTGTATCATCTATTAAAAAGCAGGACAGTTTTAAAATTAACAATAGCCACAAAAGATTTGATGACTAGAGTTATTGAAGAATTGCAAGGCTCTATTCACTTACAACAAGCTCCAATTGCTACAGCAGTGATGTTAATAAGTACTATTTACATATGGACATTCTTACTGTAGTTTCTAAAATAAAGCATACTGTGAGGATGTCAAACACTTCATTCCAGAATACCCTATTTCATATCTGTGCATGAGTACAATAACTCCATTTAATTTAAAAGAACAGTTAAGTTGCATAGAGAATAAGGAAAGAAAAAAAACATTTGAGTGAAGACCCAGCAGGACATACTCAGTGTTCATCTTAGACTTTAAATGTGTAGAAATTGGGTACCTGAAGGTGAACCAATGAAACAATGGCATGGTCTATAGAGGCAGCAAAGAGAAAGAGCTCCAAATGGTGACCCACAAATATTCAATGCTGACTGACAAGCTGCCTAGGTTATTAGGCAACACGGAGGACAGAGGCCTCCCATTAAGCTGCCTAATTCCAGATTGCACATCAGCAATTTTCTGTCACTTGAAATCTAGAGTTGTAGATTTTTCTGGAGAGTAGGTATCTAACTGACCAGGACTCAGCATTTTAAAACCTTTCACAGAAACCTGATTCCAAACTCTCTCGCCCTTCAGGGATTCAAATGTAAGTCTCTCCTTTCCCAGTGAAGTCCCACGACAACCAGGCTCAGAATGAGGGCATGAACAGATGTGATTTTGTGTACTGAGCTGAAGAGGTCTAAGCCATGACTTGCCCCTGGCTTTTAACTCCTGCCAATCACCTGGAGATTGGCACTTCCTCAGCCACAAGCAGTAACCAGGTATGAGAATACCATCTCATATTCTGTTCAATTTAATGAAGCTGTGGGCTGCTGAAAGTAATTATCCCTCTCTCTCCCCAGTTCACTTTCTTCTTTGTGTTAGATACAGCAATCATGTGGCAACAACGTTGTGGAAAACTAACCTGCCCCATACCAAAAACCCTCACTGATCCAAACCCATGGTGCAGTTACACAATCACCAAAATTGATGCAAGAGCTACAGAGTGGGATCAACCCTTTTGGCAGCTCCAAGTTTGATCCAATTGACTGCATGAAACTGCACCCTGAATGCTCTTACATAGTTCAGGGCAAAGATCCGCCATGTGAAAACACATCTGTGACAGTGCCATCAGACTGAAGGACCACACAATGGTGACTGGTACAACATAATTTTCCCTCTGTTCAACACATGAACAACATAGCTGAACGACCTCTTCTCACCTACATCTATTGGCATGTAGTTCACATCCTTACGCATATCCCGTTTGAGTCCAGCCCACAGAGGCTGATAAAATGCAGACTGGCTGAGGAGCTAGTGAATCCTCCTGCATTAGTAGACAAAGAGGCTGGCTGAATAATCATAATTACACCACTGTGCCTGAGTAAGTGAATAATAACTTTGGCCCTGTCAGTAAAGCCTTGTCCACAATCAGGGCAAGAAGGAAACATGTTACAGTGTCGGTTCTTAAAGCAATCTGGCCTCATTTCACTTGGCAATTATATCGGGTTGTTTGGGTTTGTCTTCTTTTTTTAGAACTGTACAGGCCAACTTCTGCTATAAATAACTACAGGAAAATGCCAGTAGAACATTTACCAAATAGAAACCCCACAGTTCAGAAAAACTGTACAACAACCCGTCTGGTAAAAAACAGTATTTATATGGGTAGCTGGTAGAGATCTGATCCCGCCCTAGGAAATACTGTGCCAGCACATTGTCATAGTCCTCTGAAATTATTGAGCTTTGGCCCTGTACTGTATTTTTAATTGTGAAAATTGCCACTTTCAGCTATACAGGCAACTAACTTAGAGTAAGTAGTGACTGTAAAGAAACAGCCAGGCATTTCCAACAGATATTGCCTTCTCTTCTCACTCGTGATTCATGTCTTACTGTGTGTCCTATTTCTTAATACAACTTGAAATATAAAAATTAAACAGTTAATGTAAAAAGAAAAATCATTAAAATATACAGTTTAATTCACATACCTTTGGCTTCCTGCTTAGTCCAGAATTCTTTCACTCTTTTAATAATGTTTTTGTCCTCTCTCAACTGCTTTTGCCACTGACGTAGCTCTTGTATTTCACTATCACAGCGGACCTGGGAAAGGGAAAACAGAAAATGCAACTAAAATGATGTACATTCATGTTACCCACGACAATGAGACAATTTTTTTTCGTGGGGCTGTGGCTGGGCAAATACATGACATCCATCCTTTTTGCAGGGCCTGATATAAAAGCACAATCCCAGAGGTTTACAGTTTTCAACTTATACAGAAATAAAAACCACATAATTGACAAACCACATTGAAAACATAAATATGCCAATTAGGGGATCATTTTGATTACCAAGGACTCCGGAGAATGCGATTGCAGTGAGACGCTTATTCTTTGAGCTAATGAAAATTTAAAGCATTATGCTGAAGGGTATTAGTGCCTTTAGAAAACCACAACACTATAAAACCAACCCATTGACCAACATAATAGAGCAGAAGAGGAGCATGAAGGGTCATACAGCAGGAAATTTATTCCAGCAAACTGATTCACACCTGCTACCAGCTGCAAACAGGCTTACTGACAATCCCAGCCATACAATTTTCACAAGCAGGAGAGCCATTAATCTGTTATTGAAAGTAATTGGAATGCATTACATGATATCTATTCTTTGTCAGTCAATCACCCCTATGAAGGCCGTAATTCTGCTTCCACATAAAATGACAATAGTCAAAGGCCTTGACTCCATTTAAGATGTAAGTTGAATTCTTCTATTACTGCTTTTGTACTGGTGTAGATCCTACTAATATAAGAAAGAGCTAGCTTTGCATCAACAGCTTTTACCACTCTGCTACTTAAACTTGTTCTAAGCAGGATTTGATTAATTAGCAGTTTCATTCACACAATTACTACCTCCAGTGCTAGAGCAAAAATCCAGAATAGATACTGTCCCTCTGACAAGAGCGGGAAGGGGACATGCTAGTATTAGCTTAGACATTGGTAAGTGATTATTCTCTTAGAGTCATATTCAAATTATAATAGAATTATTAAAAATGCAGTTTCTATTTTTTCTAAATGTTACGTATATAAAATGTCATTATGTTTTAGGATTTAATGTCCTAGTAATTCAGGCTGAAGTTGAATAACAAGGTAGAAACAAGCAACAATAAGCTTGGTTTTTCCTGGCACATTTTTGCTTTCAGGAAGCCGACTACTTAGTTTTCTAGAAAATTTCTTGTATTTATTTTATTCTTACAGGATATGGCAATGAGTATGCTCTGTGATTTGAACTCTATTACTCTACTCCATTACACTCTGGTTTTCTCCCATTTTCCTGAGATACATAGAGAGCAAAAGAGCAGGACTTAGTTTTCCACGAGTTCAAAAAAACCCCCAAAAAACTTAAAGAAAACAATATTAAATTATTTATCAAAAGTATTCTTTCCACCCAGAATTTCTCCTTTGTGGTGCAACTAAGAATGCAATAGACAGTTGCTGAACTCCCACAGCGCTTTTCAATCCACTTAGGAGAAGATAACTTGCTATATTTCAGATAGTGCACTGGCAAGAGCAGAAGTACAGTACAAGGTTACATGATCAATAAAGACAGGCAAGACTTTTACTCAGTGACTTGACATCAGATACCTCTTAGGCCTCTAATAATATCCCATTATACTAATATAGTTCTGTATTATCTTCTTTAAAGTTATATGAAGTTTTTACAAGGCTGTTATGAAATTTTAAAAACTAAAAAAAAAGTTACTGTTACTAGTGATCATCTTCTCAGCTATACAAAAAAATCAAAACCATTTTGTATTAAATCCATCAAATACTATTTCTAAAAATACAATATAATCCCAAACACGGGAGAGTTTCTTTAGGCTTGCAAGACTTTTTTTCTTTTGTACTGTCATGTACGCTTTTACAGAATTCATAATTCCCTATTACATGGAGTCAGCTTATCTGCACAGGAAAGGGTTAAGGGAATATGCTTATGGGACATATAAACGACAGCAGCAGAAAAGAGGCAGGAAGATAGAGAAATTACTACCTCTATTTCTAACTATAAAATTTCTGAAAAAATGAAGTGTCCATTTGTAACTGCAGCTATGTAAGACCTGTATTTTGGCCTGTGACAGGGCCATAGTGATCTCTGTATACTGAAGACAGTAACTCTTAACAGTTAAAAGATACAAGGCAAGTATAGTAGATTCTGTATACTCTCCTTAGATAAATAAAATAGTGAAAGTATAGTGAAATACATAGCAAAATACAGGGCTCTGAGATAAAGGCGCAGTCAGATAGACTCAAATACTCCGAAGTCCAACATTAATCCCAAGCAGTGAACATGAGCTCCCAGAACAAAGTGATTTTTTAGAAAAGTGAAAGAAAAGGAACACAGATACATCACCTGCAGTAAAACAGGTAACAGGAACTTAACAAAAATACCATCAATATGTTCCAAATATGCTTAATAGATTACAATTTAGCATAGTTACGATGATTTCTCAGAAAGTAGTCCCTATTTTGTAATCAGTGTGCAAATCTACCATGATTAAAACGCCATGACTCAGCAGCAAAATCTCCAGGCAAATAATCAAAGGGTCAAGAGTCTTGTCCAAACAAGTGATGTGTATCTCCTGCAGACCAGCAATGCATGAAGCACTGAAGGAGTCTTAACTTTGAAGTGAGAGTTCATTCTTACCCAAGTCACTTGATTTGAATCTACACTTGCTGTAAAGAACAGTGAGTATTTGTGAGACCTTCTGTGTTTGAGCCTTTGCTAGTAGCCACAACTTGCTGGAGGGGAATATAAATTGTGATAGCAAAAGCACGACACTTTTGTGTTGTTAAATCAATTCTGATTTAACTGTTGCTCAAACAATACTTATGTATAAAATAGCACTGAATATTTACATAATGCTGTCCAATTTAAACTCCATGATATTACAAGATTTAGTCAAAATAAACTGCTTTCAATGCTAGCTGAGAACATGTTGCACAACAGCAGAAAGATAACACTAAAGCTTTGACCAGAGACGTTAGAGGAAATTGTATTAATGAAAAATCCCTTCAGTCTAGAATAGTTACGCAAATTGTAAAGATTAAAAAGACCCTATAAAACAAATGGCACTCAGCACGGATTCTGCAGTAGAGGGGTGAAGGAATATATCTTTTCTTGTAAAAGTGCCTGGAAAAGTGATACCTACCAATCAAGGGTAGGTACCATCAGATACTGAATACTGCCTTGGCCCACAACGGATGAATGGAACCTCAATAAAAGAGGCTGGTGAGAAGTGAAGAGAAAGAATTCTGATGACAGAGCTGTCTCAATCCTTATTTGGGTGCTCCTCCTTGCCCTCAAAGAGACTCCTCAAGATGACATCTTCCTTTCTGATCTCCTTAGAGTACTCAGCAGTTGTAGCTTCCACTGCTGTTTGTTCTGGAATTTAATTCTTGATTAAATTTGAAATAATTTTAAGAGTACTCATCAACATCTTTGTATGAAAGACTGTAGAAAGGACTTTGTTGATGGCAGCCATTAATTATTACTACCAAAACAAGTATTGTTCTGGAATTTGCTTCAGATAAGGATGAATGTACTGCTTTGATCATGCTTTATTATCAAAAAGTTCTCGATATTCTGTACGTATATATTTTTTTCCCTTTACCTAGAAAAACCGTTACTACCTGACCCATTTCTGCTGATTGCCATGTGGTTTTGATACTGGCACACTCGGACAGCTAGATGTGGCAGAGACAAGTGAAGTGTCATGAGAAGACACCACGCTCAGTTAGTTATATAACTAGATAAACTATACTGCCTAGATCAATATGGTTAACGAAATATCTCAAAAATGGTCTGAGTCCATAGGAGATGTGTCCAAGAAAAATAACTTGCTGTGGTTTCTCACACCTTATATGACACCGTTTAAGAATAAAAAACTTACAAGGTTCACATTTGGGATAGCGTTGTTAAAGACAAAACTATCCTACCCAGATTTCCGAATCTTTTACTTTTTCTGAAATCCAACAGTGACTCCAGAATCCTTCTCCACCCATCTTTCAAACAAGTACCTATGGCATGCGACTTTATGTCCTTTAAAGTGTATCTTGAGAAGACCAATGGTGAAGTACACTGTTCCTTTATCACAGTGAGATGTAAAATATGTATGTGCGCTTATGTTTAATTATTCAATGTTATTACAATGTCTAAATTTTTATTTCAATAATAGTGTTTAAAAGTTCCAAATTCTGTGAATTATAAAACAAGATTTAATGAAAAACATCAGAAAAGAGTTTAAAATACTGACACAATAATATCCTTAGAATGCAAAAGGGCATTATTTGTAAGCATTCAGTTATTACCACAATAAATCAGTGTTAGCTGACAGAGCTGTTTATTTTAAAAGCAAATAATCTGAATTCTTTGGTAAATTTTCATAATATACCTTATCATTAATGCGATGAAATCCCATTTAAACTTAGTGTTCTCTTAATTTACAAGCCCAAGGATAACACATTGCCCTATGTAGTAACTTGTTACTAATGATTTTTATTTTATATTGTTTTTAATTTAAATTTTAATTTTTAAAAACCCAAGTTCTTTCAGCTCTAATAAGCTAAAACATGTAACAACTAATTTTATAGTCTGAATTATTTTTGATATCTCCTACTTTTTATAGCTACAGTTTCTCATTTCTGGGAACTGGTTTAGGAAGATAACTACTGCTGTAAAAATTTTGAAATTAATATATATAGCAAGGAAGGATAGTGGCCTTCAGGAGCTTTGGTAGAAGCACAAGGTATCTGAGCAACCTTGCACTGCTCAGCAGACATAACTGTTACTGGATAACAGTTGCCTTTGCAATACTCCACTGTAAGGATGCCTACAGTGATATTGTCAGTGCTAATTAATGTTAGTGTCAATGCCATCTTTGTTTAAAAAAAGAAAAATAAAGGAAAACGAACAAGCAGAAAGTGTCACAAAAATCTATCAGTCAAGAAGAGCATTTCAAGGTATTTCATCATCTTTGGCTGCATGGCACATTATAGTAGCCACTTATGTTCATGCTTGTTAAAAGTAGTAAAGAAGAACTTAACAGAGAGTGTTTTATACTGATTGTTATTTAAACACCTGACGTACAGACAGAGACGTCTCACTGTCCATCACAACGAAATTACTGCTATATCTGGAGACTATTTATGCGCTTAAATTTTGATAAAGGCAGTCCAAGACATTTCTTTGTCACCAAAGTCGCCTGAATTTCAAGTCCATTTCTTTCCAAGGCATGAAGGTGTTAGAGCCTTTTAAAGCAATATTTGACAGAATCTGTTCAGGATTTTCAAATAATTTATTTTGTACCCTAGGCTTAGCATGGCTGTTACCCTCCAAAATAATAGTATTAGCCAATTTTCTTTGTATTTATTTTATGTGCCTTGCTTTTCCCTCTTAAATTGGGGATTGTGTTAATGTTTTATTACTAGTATGGCTTGCAACATCTGCTTGCCATTTTGTTTTCCCTTTCCTTGAATAACAGCCTTCATGCCTCTCCTACATCTCCTGTCTCATTCTTGGACTCAATTTTTTCTCCTTTGTTCCTGTATGCTTTTATTTCTTAACAGACCTCACCAATCCTCCTTGTGCATCTCCACGCTCACTCACATATCCCTGCACAAAGCAAAATAACACTTCAACCTTTAGCAACTAGCCAAAGATTAACTAAACAAAAACCACAAAATTGTTCAGTGTTAATTGTACTTTTGAAAATCGAATTTCTGCAGATTTTCTGTTGTTGAGGAAAACAGTGAGATTACATCAGCATAAATGCCTGTGAAAAAATTATAGTCACTAGGCATAAGGCAGAGCAACATCTAAAGCCAATGAACCATGGGTGTCTCAGCAGCTATTTATAGTATCCCCTACTTAAAATTTATGTAAGGATTTTCCCTAGGGCCTTCACAGTCCTACAGTTTCCAACATCAAGCAAAATAATTATAGATTACTCTTACCCGATAACCTCTCCAGAAGGACTGAATTACTATGCTTGCTTCTTCTTCTGATAGAAGGAGAGATAGAGGAATTGGTGGCCTAGGACTTAAAAAAGATAATGTTTTTTAAACAGACAGCCTCTAAATGTAAAATACTTTCTTCCCTAACAGTATATTTTATAAAAAAGAGAAAGGTTGTTCAGGAGCTTGAAAGATACAATTTCTTATGACTCCAAAGATGAAATGCACAAAGAATACCTCCTTTCAAAATATATTCTGTTATGTATGCTACAATAATTTATTCTTTAAAACAACAATATACAAATGGCACATCAAGTGCAGTAATCTTTCTTATTCCTCTACACGGATTTCAAATTCCTACCATTACAGTAGGGTCTGAGGTGGTGGTGGGAGGGGAGTGAGAGAAATAGATGTGCCATTTGTAAAGCAGAGGAGGTTTTAGTGTGCATGCAACAATGAACAGACTTGTGACATGTTTCTAACAATTATTAAATATACAGAACATGAATATATTTTAGTACATGAATTTATACTACGATTTCACTTAAAAGTAAAATGTACTGAAAAAAGTAATGATTATCAAATCTGCATAAGCATGGATCCATGTTCAGAAATGTCTAAACAAGTTCTTAAAATGCTGAAATTTTACTTTTGATAGCATACACACATTGTTTGGTGATAAAATAAAGTAATACATATGTGAAGTCAACAATTTTCAGCCAAAATATACAGTAAGTTGAAAGCATTTTTGGTGATTCCATTGCTACCAATTTTAATGGGAAACACTCTAAACTATAATTACAATTCAGCCATCACTAACAAAAACTCAAATCACCACATCAAATCTTGCTTCCCAAAAGCCATTTTCTATGGACATTGACTTATTTCTCACACACAATGATCAGAAAGCATCCATTGAAAAGGAGAAGCCAAAATTCATTTATATAGTTTGTTTTATAATAAATGTAATTTAAAGCTAATGAACTATAGGGCAATAATGATGCAGCTCATGAAAATACGGTTATAAACAGTAGACTTGGCACAGGGTTAGAATGGCTGCTAAGAGCCCCTCTCCCTGCATGGGACACAGATTGAACACAGCTTTGACTTGGAAGACCACAGCATTATGAATTTGGATGCAGCAATCATTTGGATTTAACTATCAAACATGTTTTTGTCTATACCAGTTGTAAACTGTCTATTTTACCAAAACTACAGACACTTACAGCCCATGCAGGAACATTATTTATAGTATTTATACTATACAGACACATATACTGCAAAGACCATCAATTAACAAGCTATTTATGCAGTCTTACATTTTCTGGCTAAAACATTACTGCTGCCATTTGTTTTGGAAATTTATTTTACAGTATATTACAGCTCAAGCTGGGAGGCTTGACAGCTTACATTTTCCTTTCACTTAATTTCATTCATATTAGTCTCTGCCCTAGTAAGCTTCCTGTGCTCTCTGACGTCTTTCTGTTAGGGCTTGTCTTCACTGAAGGAGCATTTCAACTTAGAACACAATCTTAACTGTTATCTAATGCTATACTGACTACACCGTTTGAGTCTGTGTACTCAGTTAAATTGGTCTCATCATCATGTCAGCTGGGTTTTGGCCTAGATTTATTTTGATGTGAAAGAAAACCTTGGTCTGTTTGGAAGAGTAGAAATAAGACAAAAATAAAAACAAGTCTCTCCATTAAGCTAAACAGTTTTAGCTCTGGGAACATTAATTAGCATTTCTACTGCTCAAGGGAAATCGTAAGTGCTGGACAAGCAAGGCTTGCTGAGCTAACTGCTTCTTATAATCAGATTTAAAAATATGAAGTTGGACTGTGCTGGTTTGGCTGATAGGCTTTCATCCTCTGTGCTATTTTTGATCTTTTTGAAAACCAAAACTTAAGAGTTGGAAAATCACAGAAAGACCTACATATTTTACAGCAGTTATATCAAAGACATTGAACTTTCTCTAAGAATGAGTACGTCTCTAAAGAACAAACTGAGATTTCTCCTAGCCTGCAAGGCTGACTCTAGCATTAATTTGCTTTCATTTTCAAATTATAAAAATGTCTAGCTTATAATCCAACACTAAATTTGAGAAACCAATATAAAGTCAAGCAAGAAATGGAATTTAATTTTCAGTGTGACAGTCACTGGCAAATATCAATCATTTCAGCAGGGCAGCTATAAAGAACAGAAGTCATGCCAGGTCTAGTTTTGTCTAAGAGAATATATGCAATTGGCTTCAGGTCAAATAAAAATAGAATCTGAGCAGAGGCAATCACCCCTTAGCAGTGAATTAGGAAAAGAGGGAATATGTCATTTGTGGCAGAAGACAGCTGTATGCCACCAAGAAGATTAAAACTGACAGTAAAATGTACATTAACTATATTCTGCTTATTTAGTCTTTGATTATGCACAATCTTAAAAGCCCTCACATTAAACATATTGATATTTATGTTGAGATATATGTATCTCAGATATATTGTTTAACATAAGTTGCACCTGTAAAAGAGCATCAGTAAAATGATTTTTCTTAAATATTGTATTTTACCAAATCTGAATAAAGCAGACACTGACCAGAGGAAAGTTAAATTCCAGAAACGTTTCTTGCTTTCTGAGCAAACTTGTACGGATCCTGATTATGTGAGATACTTACTAATTATATTACATTATGCAGGTGGAATTTGGCACCCAGGAGATACAAAGCAGACTTGCATTAAATAAATATACGAGGTATTGAAAAAGGTTCTTACTGAAGACGTGTATCTGATTTCCTCATGGACAGAAGCTGGGTTTCTCAATGAACTCTCAAGAGGGGGTGGAAAAAAAGCCCTCCATTATCTTGTCACCAAAATGGACAAGCTAACCTATGGGGGTTCACAGTCATGCTGATGGACACCGTATACAGTCAGTATTTTTACACAGTAATGTCCAGAAACCCCAATTGTCATTAAGTTCCCAATCTGTCCTACAAATAGGAGGTCTGATTCCTTCCTTGAAAAGGAAATATAAGAAAAAATTTAGTCAAGCAAAATTTTCACTGTGTAATTCAGGATTTTGTAACTGCTCTTTTTATTAAAATCTGTTCCGTCAGTAACAGACAACCACCAAATTTAACCACCAGCCTTATAGCTAGCTGCCTGCAGGACCACCGTGCTAGCTACAGAGAGCATCAGTGCCTGGGGCGGATGGTCTGCAGGTGACAGTGGAATATCCAGGTGCAGTCAATGAATGATCAGGGTTTCTCTCTGGTTTTAGTAAGTTCATCTCTAGAAATATTGAAGCAACCCTAACAACAAGAATCAGGCCTTCTGGAGGCCTGTAAGTTTCAATACCACAGCCACTGCCATATTAAACAGCCACAACCACTTCACCTTTAATTTGACTGGGATGGTTACTGTTTTTGAATGTTTATATAATGTATGAACACAGGCAATGACAGAGTCACTGCAAAATTCATAATCTAAAAGACAAAAGAACAGACCAAAGAATAGGGATAAATGTAAGACATGCATGTAAATGACCAGGTGATCTGCGTAACTCTTAAAAAAAGGATTCTGAGAAAGTCTTTGGTTTGGAAAGTACTCCAAAAGTTCATATGCTGTTCTGAACAACCAAAAAAATTGTTCTGGACATTTTTCAAAGTAGTTTTCTTTTACATTTTCAGTATTTTTTATTCCTACTCAGAGAACCTAGAAATATTACAGCATATTAAGTCCTTCTTCTTACGTGCCTATCCAGAGTTGCAAAAGTGTGCAACAATGAAAAGGTATTGTTTTGATTCAAAATAAATGTCTCAGAAATCTCTGATTATAGATACTATTAAGATAATTTACCCAAAAAGCAGGAAAAAGGTTGTTCATAAACGATCAGACACTAAAGTACTGATTTATCTGACCTGGTATTTAAAACCAACTAGATATATTAATCACATATTACACTATCACTGTATGAGCCTCACAGGTTTGCAGGGAAATATTCCCACAGACACTTGACAAAAATACCTTGGGACATTTTCACAGGTCAAACTGAGTGTGAACTGAGACCTTTCTTTGTAACATTGTTAGTATTAATACAACTATTCAACAGTCAGAAAGAAATTACTAACTACTGGCTTTCTTTTGCAGTAATCTAAATGCACTAGTATAAGGGAAAAGTATTTGGAGAAAAAAAATCCTTACAATATATAAGAAAACATTTTTGTGCATTATATGAAGGGTACATTTTTGAACGATTGTGAATGTGGGAATAACCAAATTTAATCTTCTGAAGAAAGGAAGTGCAAACGAGCAGACATTTTGAAGTGTGACTTCTGCTAACTGTCCGAACTCTTCTTCTCTATCACCTTCTCCAAATAAAAGCTCCTTGATACTGTCAATAGCTAAATGAAGAATAAAAAATATATATATATTTTTTGACCCCTTTTGCCCCCCTCCATTCTCTGCATCTTCCACTGCTTTGCTGGTCTTTTGAATACACTTCTGTCTTTTGAATATCCTCAAATATAAAGGCTATAGGTTGTGAACAAACAAAACATTTCACTTTTAAATCTCCTGTTTCATTTCTGTCTCAGCCACAATTCTAACAAAACAAAAACAAAGAAGATGCAAAATACTACAGTATAATAAAACTATAAAATACATTCAGAAGTATTATTAAAGTGGTCACAGTGATAATATGCATACAACTGTTAACACATACAAACTATGTATATACTTATTTACCTATTTATAATGAAGAAAAGATGTGGTAAAAAGAAAAGATAGCATGGAACCAACATAAGAAAATTGGGAAGTGGGAAGGCAGAGTCATACAACGGACAGGAGAATGAGGCAGAACAGATGAATGGTCACAAGAACGTGAGCGGAATTGGAGAGCACAGCAAGAAGTCTTAGTAGTGAGACCATGCCAATATAATAACAGAGCGAGAATCTTCCGTCTTAAGTTTTGTCTGAAAATTATAGTGGCTTTCTTGCCTCTCAATATGCTCTCTACTTGTGGAGGACTTATCCATTTTAATGATAAAACTCAGTCCTCCTTCTGTGCTTGCATACTTGCTACATATTTTGCAAGTCACAATGTGTTGCCTCAGTTTTCTCTTTCGTAGGACCAATATTTATGTATTCTGTAAGAGTGTTTGTGGTCCTGGACTGAAGGAAACCAAACATGGACCTATTCCAAAGTCCGCTCATGTCAATGGGGAAATTTCCATCTATTAGATCAGACCTTGTATCCTGTAAACATGAAAAACTAACAGCAGCAAAAATAATCTCCAATTAGTGCTCTAACAGCAACATTAGGAAGATGTCACAAACCACTAACATGTTTTCAATTTTCTCATTGCCATTTTGACAGTCTTTACATACTTAAGGCAAGTTTCAACACTGCATCAGGATTTGTAGCCATAAAACCTCAACCTCATAAAACACCATTACACAATATAAATATTGTATAAACTTTGTGCCGTTTTCCAACACACAGTTGTAGTTTTTTAAGTCAAAATTTTCTCCTTCATTAACTTGAATTCTGCCACGTTACTGGAATGGCAATTCTTTACTTGGATCCACATAGAATAACATCCATACAGACATATTTGTTGGACTTTTCTGTTATTACAATTAAATGTGCTGCTTATCATACACTCCCCCCCAAAAAAAAATTTAAAGCTGAAATTATTAAAGAAAATTAAAGAAAAAACATAATGCAAATTAAATATACTCTAAACATGGCTGGTTTAGAGACAAACCAGTGAAACGTAGCAGTGTGCAGAAAGCAAAGCCTGTAGAAACTGGGCACATTGTGGAAAGAAAGAAATCAGTCACCCGTGCAAAATTACCCCTATTGGCCATCTGAGAACTGACAATGAAGTCAACTGTAAAGGCAGCTGAGACCAGCAGACTTCACCTAATTAAAATATTGGAGGGGAGGGAGGAAAAAAAAATAAAATCAATGTACATATATGTATATACAGATATTGGGCAAAAAGCCACTACTTCAGATTTAGTAATCATTTATAGACATACATATATCTATCTTAGCTGTCCACTTCATTAAAGCCATGATAAATTTATTTTCTCTGTATCTGCACATTTGTTTCGGTACACACCGATAGATTAAACCAGGAAACGTGTCCTTCTGAACTGAGTAAGTATCAAGTAAATACCTCTATACAGAAAATAAGAAAATGCAGATAAATAAATTCTTGTGAATGAATGTTTATTTATAAAACATACTTTCAGTTCCTGTAACCCCTGTGAAATATGCATACAAAGACTGACCTTCAACAGCCAGGAAAATACTTATGCTTATTCCTAACCTAGATCCCTACAGCATTCTCTTTCATTGAATGTAAGGGTTGAAGGTGAACTTGAACAATACTGTCATATTATTAAATTCATGTGACAGTAGACTTTTATATCAGTATTTTTCAGAGCAGTGGAACTATTTTTTATTGTTTTCTTCATATTTCTTTCATTAATATGCTAAAGAAGGTTGGGTAATGATATTCCCATGATACTAGAATAAAGACTCAGCCTATCTATGCCAGAAAAGTAAAATTTAAGGGGTATCGGCATAAACACAGACCACTCTCTCTCCCTGT
>NW_008824900.1:7923515-7928572 GCF_000699105.1 Pygoscelis adeliae | reverse complement strand
TTGGTTACTTGCAATTGAGCTTCACTGCTATTCAACCAGAAACACCACTCGTAAATGCTGACAAAAGGCAACTGTGTTCTCATTAGCATATTTATAGGAGTACAAAACAGTCAAGGCTCTAATTCTGTTTACTTTACTTGGCTATATCAGCCATCTTGAATGTAGGAATAGGGACATCAGTAAGTATCTCAGCAAGTTTCCAAAAACTTTTGTTAGTTTCTTGTTAAAACTCCAGTTTCGTGTCCTCTGAAAAGTACAGCTGTCCTTTAAGACAACAGAAATGTTTTGTGTTCTGCACGTGAAATGTAGATTACTAGTCAGTCTTGAAACTGCTCCTTCTATTGCTTTTGAAATCTGCTTCGGCAATCAAGGATTCCCATGGGATATAATATTTTGTCAGTGTTACTGGTAATATACAGAACCCAGTGGAAGACAAGGTAACTATACTGAGGCTTTTATTTACTGATGTCATAGCAATTCCTATAAATAATAAAGCTGGAAACAAATTCAAATTTTACAAGCTCCTTCATCTACAGCAACCAGCTTTTGAAGGTACAATGTTTGCGTTTAAAATTTTGGAAACTGACGCAGCATTTGGGTCTCCTTATAAAGGAAAAGTAGGCTGCAAGATCTCATTTAGAAACACATCATACAGAGAGTGAGGCTCAGAAGACTGGCTTTGACTATTCTTAAAAAAAATTGAGCTTCAAAGAAAAAACTGGAGGCACTGGAGGAGAGCCAAAAAAGTAATACTCAGGTATGGAATATATTAAAAAAAGCTGGATCTCTGATAGAACAAAAATATCCCTCTGGGGTTTTTTTGTTTTGGTTTTCTTTTTTTAAGTATGAAGACCGCTTTGCACTGATAAACCCTATTTTAACACAGTATAGAAATGTATTCCTATTTAACAGACCTTTCAGAATGCTTTCCAAATTTAGACAAGTAACTGAAAAAGCAACACAAGAGTTTACCCCTTAAATTTGCAGCAACACTTTTTACTTCTTTTTCTTTATTATACCAACTAAACAGTTGGGATAAGGATGTTTCCCATCAAAATTTGACCACCACTTTTTAGCATATGGTATCTTACATATTCATAATTCCTGTTAAAAAAAGAAAACTCCTTTACAAATAAAAATGGAATTGACAATAAAAAGCATAGAATCAATTACATTTTAAATGTGATATCTGGAAGGACATAATAATAAATTCTCTCATTTTTATTCTTATTTAATATCGCAATCTTTCACTTTGCTTTAATAATGCTTACTTCATAAGCAATATTTAAGAAATATGTAATTTTAAGATAATTCCACAAAAAGTTGGTTTTTAATAATAATTTTAATAATAATGATTTTTAAAGGCCTACTTGTTTATAGGATTTAAGATCAAGTGTGTATCAATTTAAGTAGGACTTTGACACTTCAGTGTCCTTGTGGAGCTGTCACTACGTTATTTAGGAGCACAAGTACTAACAGAAGCTATGAGTCATTCAGGCTGTGATTCCACAGTGTATTTCTCTTGTTGGCAAAGCTGACTTAAGCAGTTCCTGCCACCACCTCTGTATCTTACCAGCTCATTTGTTTTCTTCGCCTTGCCCCGAGCCCTTCATTTTAATCCTTCGTTTGTGCCAATACAAAGGATTGTCAGGCTCCCAGGTGAACCAGATTGGAGAAATTATCTATATTTTAAATAGCTATACAAACCTTCCTCACACATTTTGGCAGAGAGATTTCTAACTTAGAGGATGTCCCTGATCAGAATAACCAAGCACCCTACCAGACAGATAAGGTGATGCTAGGTTGCCTACAAGCAGGTTGGGGTGAAGAACGGGAGAGAGCAGGGTACCATTTAGGTCAGCTTTACTTCCAAGAGAAACGTTTGTAAAACTGTGATCTTAGATACTTATCTTAGGTACAAATATCCATCCTCACAATTCAGTGGTAACAAAACTGCCTTACTAACCAATGGCTCTTCAGTATGCTTAAGAAATGAGTATGACAACCTCACTGCAGCTCATAATCGGTTTCCGAACTAAAAATTCACGCCTTAAATGGGAATCTTGTTGACCAGATCTAGTGACCTACAGAATGAAACTGTTAGAAGTGTCCCACCAGTGGTAGGTTTGAACAACAGCGGCTGGGCAGTATGATGCAGTAGCAGGTACCTGAAGGTATTGGAGTTGAGATGAAATGGGTCACTCTCCAAAGATGTCCACCTCTTACCGCAGAAACTTCCTACACAACTTCAACTATCTTAAAGGTAGTCATGTGGTCAAAGTTAACTGTTCGTGCCATGATCACCAGCTTTTCTCCAAAGACCTGTAAATGTCAAGGAGCTTTCCTCCTGCTGGATCAGTGACTCAAGGTTCTAAGTTTCCCATGACAAGAGTTCAAGCTAGCTCAATTTCCACTTACATAGTGTAATGAACTAAACATATCTACAAAGATATTAATCTCTAAGTTTTCACCAACCACCAACCTAGCCTCCAATTAAGTTTTCAAATTGAAACTTTTCTTTAAAATCTTAAAATCTGACCTCCGTAATTTTCTTATTCTCTCAGTGTGGACTATTACTTTACTTTTCTTCTTTTCTCCTACAACAGCTACATTTTAAACCAAAATGCAGTCTCAAGGACAGTAACATTTCTTTCAAAACTACTGTGTAGCTTGGTTCTACAGGAATAATGAGGAATATATGATTGAGGCTGCCAAAACAAGTGTTCATTTCTCACATGCAAAGTCATAAATGTCTGCACAAATGCATCCTGACGCCAAGGATTATTACAGGTATTTTTAAAACAGCTGCTTACAGTTAGAGGAAGAATTTCTAGACTGTATATCCTCAAAGACTTCCATAGTAGGAAGCAGCATTGAAAACACTCCTCTGCTCCTTAGTACAAAGATACTCTTAATACTACCAGACTATTTGAATGCCCTGCACTCTACAATTAAAATGTTTAAGAATTCTAAATTAATTTCTCTGTGAACAATTCTGGTACAAAATACCTTGTAATTAATACACTACCAAGTTAGAAAGCATCACCCAGTTCTTTGTTGCACGCAGTAAAGGGCATTTAGAGGGCAAAATTATAGCACGTCGAAGCTCTGTTACTTTTTTGGAATAGCAGGGGAAAAAATAAAAGGAGAAAAGGTTACTCTGAGTACTGCAATAACTTACTGGTCCTTTAGCCAGTCGTTAACAAAAGGAATGGAAAAGAATTCTGTGAATGACTCATCTTTCCTCTTCGGGTTCTTGCTGATAACAAAAAAAAAAAAAAAAAGAAAACAACTCATATTAATTTAAATTGTAGCTATTCTATTTGCAAATTAATGCCTTTGAATCATTGAGCATAATTGAATAGTAAAAGCCACGATTAACTTACTTGTATAACCACTCAGTTAGGAAATCACAGGCAATAAATTTTGTCCTTTTTCTCTAAAGATAGAAGATAGTTTCAAATTATTTATTATCTTTGGATTGGTCACATGTTTTTACTACTGGAGAGGAACAGAAGCTAAATTGACTGCTTTTATTAAATAAAATATACAGTACATTGCTCTGTCTACTTTAATATTGCTACTGCCAACAGTCAGTGGCTCAGCCAAAATTTTAGAAGTTTTGTGGAATGCTTTCAAGTCAAGTCAAACAATGAGTGAGAAAATTCTACATATACTATCTGGATATTTGCTGCAGTATGGCTATAACAAATATCTCAGAATGGTGTTCTTTCTAAGTGCCAACCTCATTGCAAAGAAATTAACAGAACTCATGTATGAAAATATGCTGTAAATTACTTGCCATTTTGTTCAAAGTTCTTTATCATACTTAAAATACTTCATTGCTTCCAAGGCATAGAAGGAACATTGATGGAATATTGTTTCCTCCTGCATGGAACCAGCATAAAGGCATCGTGAATACTTAAGACACGGACACAGCAGAGTATTGTATGGCTACTCAGACAAAATCGTCTGTTGGGTAGTCCAGGTAGTCCAGAAAGGAAGGCAGAAACACGGTACGTGTATATCCACAACCATGGACATTACAGAGAATCAGGTAAAAAGTTCAAAACCTGGAGCTTTGGAGCAAAACATTTGTGCCCTTTGCTCCCAGTTCTAAGACTTCTTCACCACCAAAGAGGATTTTGCAAAATGTTTTGCAGTGGGTTAGCCTTAGTGACTCGTGCAGCCAGTACCTGTTTAGCTGGACAGCACTGCATGCTGTAAAATACGTCTTGAGTTCAAAATTCAAAGCATGAATTTTGGTCAATACAGAATTGATTAGGGCCTTCCTTTTCTTAGAGATTTCCTCTCCACATTCCATCTTTACAGATTGAATGTATAAATGAGTACGGGTGCTTATTCTGTTTATCACAAACCAGAGAAACCATGATGTGGAGAATATAACATAGACTTCTGGTCAGAATAACAGAAGAGCTTGACTAGTATCTTCTGAATCACTTTTATGTGAGATGTGTTATGGATGTACACAGCCAGAGAGTGAACACTAAAAGACATTAAGCCCCTGCAGAACAGAGAGACTGAGTGCTTTATCAAAATAGCAGCCATTTAGCTAACAGAAAGCCCAGTTCCCATCCAGAAGGTAATACTTATCCTGTCAAATGGGAGATTCAACTGCAATTATTACTTTTTAGGAAAACAATTCACACTGGTCAAACACATTTGTGAAACTGCTAAATGTCATGAAAGAGGTTGGAGTCTTGATTAAAATGTAAGAAATTAAGGTACTACTACCACTTGCTAAGAAAAACACAATAAATATGTAACTGGAAATTTAATGCATGACAAATGACTTTATTCTATGCATTAATCTCACCATCTCCATGTGCTACAAGAATATGATGCAAAAAGGACTGGGGGATGTGAACAGAGAGGCAGAAAAGAAGTGCTCTACATGGCGTAATTCTTTCACTTTGGGGTCTTAGCACATGGCATAATTTGGGCGTCAGTGTATTACTTCAGCCACAGGTGAAGTGGAAGAGGAATATTATGTGAGGTGCTGACTGCACAGTGAAGAATACAGGGTAGTCATGTAG
>NW_008824900.1:7913878-7923440 GCF_000699105.1 Pygoscelis adeliae | reverse complement strand
TACCCAGGAAAGCTCTTACTTTTCTAAGTGTATCTTATCCTTGGTAGACATACAGTCTGACTCCCACAGAAAAGAAAGAGAACTTTAAAAACAAAAGCAGAAGAACAGAAAAAGAGAACATTGCAAAACAATTATCAGTCCTGAACCCCATGTGCCTTTATGATCTGTTTCATGACAACAAAAGCTTTGGGGTTCATGTAGCGCTCCATTAGAGTGCTTGCCTGCGAAGAAACACATCTCCTTAATGAATTTTCACACTTGTCATATTAATACCAGATACTGTTCCGAGAAGCCAAACACCTAAGCTTTAAGAGACGAACACCTTCACTGGAGAGCTTTCTACAGGCCTTTTTAGATGCTAAATGGACAAATTTTGACTTGAACAGAATCTGAAAACAAATAGCAGAGTCTGATCATCTTTCTACAGCTATTCTCAATTACAGTATGAAACTGGGTCCCATTACTTAGTGAATTGTTTCAGAGAATAAATTCTATACTTTGACAACAAAATTCAATTTAATCTAGCAGCTGTAATTTAATCTGTTTTAAGTAAATTGCTTTTCCTTTGCAATGGGAAAAAACGATCAGAACAGTGTTGTCAAAACAGTCATCACCAAAGGAATCAAATTCATCTTGCTTTATCCTTGTTAGAGCCAGTGAACTTATCAGAGAAGAATTCGGTCAAGCTGAATATTTTTTTATTTTGTTAATTTTTTGCCAGGAAACAGTTTGCTTTGCTAGTGAATTAAATCATTAGTTGCACAGCAGTCAACATTTACAGAAGGGAAAAAATGACATAAATTGACCTGCCTTTGACACATTCCTCCTATGCCACACAAATCAGGACAAATACAGGAAATATCTGCACAATGTGCATTGTTAACCTGCAGATGTGTTTATAAACTATTTATGTTCAGAACTAATTTTCCATTTTTCAGTTTAAATATGATGTGCTTGGTAATAATCATGCAAAAATACTGGTGATAGGAAGATGGCAAAGTATTAGGAAACCTTCTTCCATTCACTTTCCCTGATCTATCATACTTCTAAATATAATATATTCCATTAGAGAGTCTGATACAGCATCCTCCTTCTGTGATCGCTAACCAGAAAGAAAAATCAGAGTTATGCTAATAAAAATATGTAAACGTTGTTCAGTTTTAATGCTGAAAAATGAATGCATTAGTTAGTTCTCATGAGAGAAAAGATTTAAGAAAATAGTCTTTCCCCTGGAGACATTTGACAGCAGATAGGATAAAGCACAGGAGAACTTATGGTAGGGAAAAAAAAATCAGCAAGGGAATACACTGGGCAACCTAATAGGTTTCTTTCATCTCTAATTTAAAAATGAAGCTTCTGCAGACTGTTCTCATATTTATGTCAGTTTGAAGTCTGCAAATATATCTAGCAGCTGGTGGTTTTTCTAGGGTTTTGCTTTTCAGATTTTTAATATGCACTACATAATGCGAGAGCCTATTTTAAATGAAATGTTTAAGTTATGTTTCTATATCACCTTACAAATAAGATCTTGCAGATTTCTTTCCCAAACAAATGACTACTTTCAGTATAACCGTCTCCCTTTCCTGACTTTCCCACCCGATTCTACAATTCTTCCTTTCCAGACGCGGATGCATCTTTTCTGATCTCTTCCTTGAATTCCTCTGTTGGGCCCATGATCTGATCTCCCTTACCACAATTTCAATCGCTAAACAACTCTCCTACTTAATTTTTCATTCTCTTCTCATTCATCTTAATTCCCCTTCAAAACATGAAAACTTTTAGTCCCTCTCATCAAAAACCCACTCTTCATTTTCCCTCATAATTCCAGGCTCATTCAACGTTGACTGCAGTCAGTTCGATTATTCCTCCCTTTCTTCCAGTGCTGCTTCTACTTTTCTTCCATTGGTTTATACTATACAGCTGCCCTTTACAGGCCTTAATGACCCATGTCTAGCCAAAATTCAAACGCAGTATTCTGTTCTCATCCTTCATGATTTCAGTTAGCATAATCACAATTAATCATGTTCTTCTCTTGTTCTCTCATGAATTCCATGAATCTTTCTACTCTTTGTTCCCCTCCTATTTTTTTAAGCTATCTTCTGGTGTGTTTATCGCAAGATCCTTTCTCCCTGTCTCTAACTTTCTCTGTGTTTCTAAGGGCTCTGTTTTTGATCCTAAAAATCAGTTCCAGTTATTGCACTAACCATTCTAATACAAATTATAGCATGTTTTTTTATCCAAATCCATATGGAACAACACATTTTTATGAGACAAAAGTATAATTAGAAATTACGTATTTAAGCCAGATAAGGAAACCAATGTCCAAGTACAAGCACCTGGACAGTAACGGAAAAGAACACAAATATTCAGTTATATGGCAAGTATAAAGAGCTATTGTTCTACCAGTTATTGTTCAAAAGGAGGAAGAAATGATGTCACAGGAGAAAATGATCATCTGACGTAAGCTTGCTTCCCTAAACTTGGTTCCCCAATAGCAGGACATCTCTTCATATAACAACAAAAATCACTTAGTGTCTCTTTGATAAGATGTGCTCATTTTTATGAAGTTTCTATACATTAGAAAATAATTGTTTTTATTAGTTTGCTATAAAGCAACACACAGACCCATACAAAATCCATTTTCAGAACAGATACTTTCTAATCTATATACCACTGAAGCTCTGCAAAATTTCTCAGATTAAAAACAAAGTAATCTTAGATTTGTCCTGAGTTTGAAACTGAAATATTTCTAAGAATTCTCATATTTTTGTACTAAGTGCTGTTTTATTGCCTTCAGAAATATGTAACATCTATCAAGGACTGCATTTTAAGCCAGCTGTAAGACATGCCTTTTTCCTGTTAAAGGATATGTGCTTCCTTTAAAAAAAAATGAATCAATATAGATTTCATTAAAAGTGTGATGAATAATACATATGTTCAATCTGTTCTTGGCTAGGTAATGTAAATGTGATGGCAGGAATGATGTACAGAGATGTCATGCCATAACGACATGTAAATGAACCATTTTCCTATTTTACCTGTATTAATCACAGATTATAAATACATATACACACATCTATAAATCAATCAGTTTACAGACACACACAAATCTTGTGAAGACTGAGCAAAAATTGAAATAACTTACTGTTACTAAATGTACAGATCTGGATTTGAAATGCAAGTTTGGGGTGTCCAGTCAAGCATGGTACGCTTTGTGTCTTTTTGACTGTGCCAGGCATGTATAGGTCAGTGACAAATAGCACACATGCGATTTTTACAAATTGTTCTACAATGTCTGTTATCATATATACACATGCCTATAACAGGAATTCAATGTCAGTAGTTGGAGAGGAGGTAAATCAAGACCTAAGATGATTAATAACCCACTGGTAACCCAAAGTCCTCCTCACTTCACTATCATTTTAATCTATAATCCCAAGACACAGACGGTATTTCTCAGATGTGTATCATGTAGAAAAAGGGAGATATTTTCATTGTCATTTATATTAATTGCTCTTTATGTTATGAAGCTGCAAGTAAGCTTTACATTGGAAAGTGTGGATGACAGGCAGAAAGCAGGAAAGAAATAGAAAAAAAATTACTTCCATGGTTGGCGAAAATAGCAGAAATGATGGAAGACCCCAATACCTAATCGATTGCTAGGGGTCTGAGAGTTAGGCTATGGTGATACAATGAGCTTTATTTTGCACCAGTTCTAATGCTTTTTTAAGCATTCCCAATACACAGTGAGGAATGTCTCTCTAGGTATGTTTACGCACACGTACACTGAAAACAAATTTATAAAGATATATGTAGCAAACAATTATTTTTAAAATGTACGATTTTTATAAGGTCATTAATGCTGAATATCCTGCTTTCTAATTAAATGTAATTTACATAGAATGTTAAAAAGCTAAAATACAAAATGTACCTCTATTAGGGTGCCAGACCAGCAAAAATAATTCAGTAATGAAGTAAAACTCAAGTTCTTTACATCACCCTCAGATGAGTGATGCGTATTAATCTGAAAGGAAGCCTGTTTCTCTAAAATACAACACTATTTAGGCTAGATACAACTGGATATTTAAGGAGGATTTGTTGTGATTTAGAGATTGTCATAATGATCAAGTGTGTGTAGTATTCAATCTGTTCTGAATTACTGGAGAGAACAACATTCAATACCAGATCCAAAACAACTCATGATATGTTATTTCATGTTATTGTGGTTGGTTTTCTTGCAAAAGACCAAATAAAGAAATACTGCCTGTAAAATAAAAGGCTGTAACTTCCTGCCAATGATTTGAACTGAAAACTAAAAACTAACCTCAAAACACTTTTCCTTCTTTGCTTGATGCAGAAGCTCAGCCATTCCGGGTAAAAGTACTGGAAATATGTAATACTCTAAGTATTCTTGAGGAGAACCTGAGCAAAACAGTACAGCCTTCACTTACAGGCAAGCACTTAGATTTCACAAAAAGACAAACATTAGATATCATAACTAAGTATCAGTCATTTTATCAATACCATCACAGATTGAAGTAAACAGATTCATTCAGTTCCGATACAGCCGTGGATCTATCTTCACTTCTCTTCAGCCAAGACAACATAAACTTAAGTAAATTTCAAACTAACGGTGCATCAACACTGCAAACTACAGTGTACCTCAGAGACGTCAGACTTAGTTTTAAGTGAGTAAACTCAGACACCAGAAGCAGTTTAGCCACAGAAATGAAAAGCAATGTGGACTAATTTACCCTGACAGAAAGAAAAGTAAATTAGTCTGCACTGAACTCAGTCCTGCTACAGCTAGACCACTTTTGGTATCTATACTCAGGCCCTTTACAATCTGCAGTAACAGAGTTGGTCATAAAACTGAATTTCTAGACAGAGGAAAAAACTAATGTTCTATTGTAGTGGTGCTGTGATTTCTTTCTCATAATTACTTCCTACTTGCCAGATTCTTCAGAAATTTGAACATGACTCCATATACCAAATTTTTCCACCTTGAGAGGGCTGTCTGGGTTAGCATCTCTCTCTTATGTTTGACTGCACTGCCCTTACATGAGGTCTACTTACCATACTTTCTATGTGCTCACACACATTGGCATCACCAAGTTCCATGCAGAAGAAAGCAGCTGCAGTTGGCATCACCAAAAAACAGCAGTGCTACTGCCCATGTTCTACGTGTAGCTTAATGGCTACATGCTTGCTCAACTGAGAGACTCAAGCTCTGTTTCCGTCTCAGCTTTTCCCCACATCTCCATCTTCCCTAACAGGACCTTTCACCACCAACTTATAAACTGGGTTAAGTGGAGGAGCCTTCTACCCCTTCTGATGAAGACACTGCACCACATGGAGGAACTCAAGTTCACTGGGCCAGAGGGAACAGGGAGCATGACCCTCTATGAAGCCGTAAGAGCACTTCCCTCAGAAAGGTGAACAAAACAAAACCTGTTAGGATCCTAGACAAGCAGGGGTGGCATATTGGCTGAAGTGCTGTCCTTGATTTAAAGCCAGATTGCCTGCCATTCAGTCAGTATTCAGGTTTTCGTGTGGTCAGTAAAGATTAAGTCATAGAAATGTTCTCTTCTGGCAACACAGCCGAAACACTGAATTTATTCTCTGCTTTATACCTTTAATTGGTTCATATACTGCCAGAAAATGTTCATAATTGGAAGGACACTGTATATATAAAAGCCAAGGGTAACACTGCTTCTGACTAGCAACAGGAATTCCTAATGAGCAAGAATGAATGGAAGAGAAGAAAAGACAAAAAGGAGGGCTAAAATGCATAATAAAAATATATTGCTACTTGGTAACTTTTATAAAGTATAGAAATTGATAAAAATGGAAGAACAAAACTTTAGAGCTGTTTCCATTCTAATTTGTAATCAGACAGGCAAAGATAATAGTTTGAAAGCAGTTTTCAAACGCAATTGTCTATTTAGTCTATTGATCCCAGTTTTGCATTATTAAATCTGAGGAAGAAATGCTTGCCTTTCTCTGATTTAAGTGGCTAAATAAAAAGTTACTTATTCAGAAGAGAACAGAGCTACCTTAACACCTAGACAATGATACTGATTTGTAAGGCACCATTTGAGCTTTCTTCCATTGACCAAGTGGCCAAGCTGGCTCCCTGTTTACAGACCAGGGGGCTAATCATGCAAATTCCACTTCAGAAAAGGTGTTGTAGCTGTTAACGCTTTAAATTCAACAAATGACAAACCCTTGCCAAATGCAAGAAAAATAATCACAGCAGGGTTCAAGATAGTATATTCCTACTTACACGTTTTTGGATCAGGTGATTCTCGAAAGGCGGCTGCCTCAGATATGGGAAGCAACTGTTGGACAACAGTATCAGCTGCAGGGGCTGAATAAAATTGTTCCATATGTAATGGCTGCAATATTCCTGCTTCCAAAGACACCTGTTCAAGATAAATGTAACCTATATAAATACCACAATCGGACTGTAAAAAAATATAGAAGCCAATTCAACAGGAGAAATTATAAGGTCAGTTAAAAATATATGGAATTATAATTTCTAATTAAAATATTAAATTATTTCTGTATTTCCCGAGTACTTTAAAAGAAAGAATTACACTTTAAAAAATTCTGCAGTTTCCGGCACAATAAAAGCATCCAAACCTAACAGAAGGTATATGACTGCTTTTAAGAGAATATGGTGAGATACCACAATTTAAAAAATATTTTAGCCATTGTAAGAAATAGTAATTCTTTATAAATTAAAATTGGCAACATTTTCTGAATAAGTATTTTTCCACTCAGAAGCTTATATATTTGTTTCTGTATTGTTCAGAAGTCCTGACACTCACCTTTTAAAGAAACTTTCCTTCTAAACAAAGCACAAACAGACAAATTCAGAGCAGATGCAAATCCAAATCTTAAGTTTCCCCATACAGAAACAATTATGGATACCATGAAAAAAATAGTCTGCAATTTTATGTATAGTTTTTACGAGTGCAGGAACTGTTACAGTGAGCCAGGAGAATACTCCTAACAGACACCGAGCTACACCTGTTATAGAAAGGCAGATACCTCCTATTATCCCCAAGAATGCACCACCATTACAGTTTGCTATGAAAACATGTTATGAAAACTATGTCATCTCAACAGTTTCACTTTAAAATTCAGTTGGATTTATGAGCTACTGAAAAGCTGGTGGTGGGATCAGGCCACTACACTTACAATACACTGCATGTCAATGACTGCAGAGAGACTCCTTTTTAATATATGCAAGATTCAAAAAACGATCTTTTTGGAAATTAAGAAAAAGTGCATCAACGTAAAAAGGTACAATATTTCATTTTGATGCTCAAATATATCAATATATTATGCCCAGACTAATGCCCCAAGCAGAGTTCACTATTCAAATTCAATAACAGCCTGTAATGAAGCCAGTTTCATTTGGGGAAACAGGATAGGTCTAAACAGACCAACTGTCAGACAATTTAAACTACAACGTCTTAAAACAGATTTAAAATAACAAAGTAACCTAAATACAGAATAATAAGATAAAACATCTACAAAAATGTCTAATTTAAATGAAAGCTAACTCTGTATGTGATGCCCAAAAGAATTAATTTTGCTGCTCCTAGAACTGCTGGGGACAAAGATTTAAAGCAGTTTGTCTTTCTTAAGTCTGCCAAACAAGTCTTCCTAGACTGAATTTATTTGGTCAAAATTAGACTTCAAACAACTTTGATCAGGTTTAATTCCACTAATTTCAATGGCTACATCTAAGAGACCGATCACATATGTGAAATTGGGGCATAACTCCTCTGCTGCACTTGCTTGCCTCTCCTGTGTATTTCAGTGCTCAGTCTGCTTGCAACACCACCCAAAGGAGATCCTTGCATACTTCAGAGTCCTGCCTACAAAGCAGACAGTCACAGGAAAAAGACAGCGAGATGTACAAACCAAACACAGCTGGTAATCTAATTTTAGGATAGTGCTACCCAAGTTGCTTTAAATAAAAGCAATGATTTGGAATATTACATTTGTTGATTCACAAAAGTTGTTGGCAAAATGTAGTTTTGTTTTCATTTTATGAATGAGTCTACTCTGTGGGTACCTAATTTTCCCATTTAGTTATTTAAAATCTTTTAAAACCAGCCCTATGCAGATTTTTTTACTTGAACTATACTCACAGATCCATGTTTTGATTCAGAAACATCTGGAAATTGAGGCTGTTCTGCTTCATACTCTAAAAGTAAAAAGAAGTACAACATTTATCCAGAAGACTTTAAAAACATATTTATTTTTCTCCTAAACAAACATTAGTTTCTAAAGGTAGAAGAAAACTGATTCTGGTTTGAAACAATAAAAATTAGTATACAACAAACATTAGTTTAACACGGTATCTAATCTTTTAAAACAAGTGAGAACTTTAGAGCCTCATCTTGGCTTTAAGTCAAGTTCAGGGTTCTCAGTGATAAAAGAACCCTTTACTGGGAAAAAAATTATTATTTTGGTCAAAAATCTTAAATACTTTAATGTAAGTAAAATGCAGATGCTTGCACACAATTAACTATTATTTTTATTAGTATATAATAGTGCTTTTCAACTTGAATTCCTCTATAAGCAATTAAATCCCCAGGACATTGCTAAGTATTACTGGCTCCACTTTCAAAAAAAAAAAAAAAGGCAAAAGCAGTGCATGACCCACATAGATTACTGAGTCAGGATGAGAAAAATAAAGGAGGAGGACGATGGACCTGATATGAAAAAAATCTTACAGATGACACAATACAGAAAATTCTTACAGCCAAACTCAGCAGGTTTACCATCCTACCATTACAATTAGGAGGTCCCTGGCATCACTACTTCCCTGTGCGCTACAGGTGCCTCAGCTGAGTTATATTAGAATAAGCAACTTTATTCCTACATTTAAAATGGCCGTTTTAATACCTACTTTAAGGCATTATAAAGCACTAAACGAAGAGAACCCCATTCAGGCACCGCAGAACTATAGTGCTGGTCTCTCAGCTTCCGGATCAGACTCTTTGCTCTCAGACTTTGGGAAAAGACCAAGACTTTTGCTCGTAGAATCGAACTCTGATAACAGAAGTTTTCTATTCATTGAACTTGCGTAATAGCAACAACATTGCCACCTCTCTGCTTCCCCAAGGCAATAATCTAACTCCCTTACCAGGATAACCCACAAAGCTGCATCCACGCAGGGTGCAGGTTACTGCATGGTAGACCAGAGGCCGTGACGCTATTGCAATAAGCTGGATACTTTTGGCCCTACTGGCAGCACAGACACACACCGAGGCATGTTTCTGTCAGAAGATGATGACAATAAAAAGTAACGTAACGCTCATGAGTGGAAACGCTTTTGGACTTGCTCTCAGTGGTGAGAAGGGCGGTTTTTTCGCACTCTTCTCGAGGCAGGTACAGCCGACACCTCGGCAGGGCCGGCTCCGCTCCCCGGCTCCACTGCGCTGATACGGGAAGGGCGGGGCAGGAGCCCGGCGCCGGCCTCGGCCCAGGCAGCAGCGAGGAGCGGCCCTGAAGAGCCCCGCGTGACCGAGGCGGCGAG
>NW_008824900.1:7884203-7913267 GCF_000699105.1 Pygoscelis adeliae | reverse complement strand
CACCCCCGGGTCCTCCAGCCCGTCTCCCACGGGGCACGGTCTGGCAGGAGCGGGCGGCGGCGGCCACGGGCATCTGCTGGCTTTATTTGAAAGCCCTGGCAAGCATGCAGGTAACCGGTATGGGTATGTTATGGTATACTCGGATTATTTTTTTAAAGGATTCTGACAGGGTGCCTTACAAGAGGCGCTTAAAGAAATCCTGTGGATTAGTTATTGATTAAAAGATGGGAGACCAAGTAGGAATAAACAGGTTTCTCAGCAAAGAGAGGGAGTGTCACCAGATGGGTCCCAAAGGCTTCTCTGCTGTAACCTGCTCATAGGCATAAATGTCCCGAGAAAGGAAACGGATAGCAAGGATGAGAAATCACAAACAGAAGCAAATTCAGGGTAATGACTGAGGTGCCTTAAAAGGATCTTGTAATGCTAAGTGGGCAATAAAGTGAAATTCAGTGCTAAATAAGTGAAAAGTCATACGAAGGTGGAAAACCACCTTAACTATACTTATCGATTTCTATATATGTGTATGTCTTGTCATTTAGGAAGGATTTCTAGAGGGTAGATATTTCTGTGCAAATGTCATGCTCGGCAGCTGTCAAAAAGACAAACAAAGTTACAAATTAACTAGGACAGCAAAAAAACCCAAGACAAAAAATCACCCCTTGACCACTCCAGTAGACTGTATTTTCAGTCCTGCGTGCAGTTCTGGTTCCCTCCCATCACAGAAAGCGGATTGTGAGATGAGAAAAAGAGTGCCGGGGACAATGAGAGATATGGAATGGTTTCAGAATAAAAGACGACCAAATAGACTAGGACTTGCATCATCTTGTTGAAGTGGTGTGCTAACATCTTCATTTCATTTTTTAGAATGATAATAAAGAAAAAGAGAAAAGAAGTTCATGAGGAACCTGTACAGAAAAAGAAAAAGGTGAAAAGTAGTAGGAGCCAGACGATCATTAAAATTGAGAAAGATGTTCAAACTGTTATTAAAACTGAGGATGATGACCAGCTTGAGACAAAAACAAAGGTAAGGAAAAAGGAAAATTTAAAAGAAGATGAATGTTTAGACCAATTAGAACTGAAGAAGAAGAAAAAAAAGAAAAAGAGAGTTGGCTCTGAATTACTGAAGGAAGCACATTCAGAAAGCTTTGTGAATGTAGAAGGCCATCTGGATTCAGAACCTCAAGAAGAAGCAGAGGAACAAATTAAAATTCTCAAAAAGAAGAAAAAAAAAGTCCAATGTCATTCCTCCTTATCATTGGAGAATAATCAGAGTAGTGATACGGAGTTTTCAAGTCATCATACAGATGGTACTAAGGAAAATGAATTTGCTTTTAAAAAAAGCACGAAGAATACTGCTTTGAATTTGGAATTGGATGGTGAAGTAACTAAGAAAAAAAAAAAAGGCATTTTTTCTTTAGCATTAGAAGATATCCAGGACAGTGAACCTAAACAGTCTGAAGAAGTTTGTAAAAAACCACACAAATACATTTCACAAGAAAAAGCTTTTACTGGCGAAAACCATGGAACAGATATTGTCCAGAATGATGGGGAGAGTTATGTGAGAAGAAAGACGAGGAAGAAGAAGAAAGATAAGTCTGACTCCTTTTTACTACTAGCAGATAATCAGGACAACATCTATGGAGTTCCTGATAGCCCCATTGCATTAAATGACTTCAGAAAAAGGCAAAGAAAGAATTTCCAGGAAATTACATTGACAAATAGAGAGGAAGAGGACATTACTGAGAACTCTGGAGGTATCAGATTGACCAAGAGGAAGAAGAAGAGAAGCAAAGATGTTTCCTCCTTAACATGTGAAGATGATCAAGACTACAGTCACAGAGTTCCTGATAAGCATCTCCCTGCACAGCAAAAAGTTGAGTCAGAGGAAGAAGAACTTTCTGGAAAAAAATGCAGGAAGAATATCAAGGACAATAATGAAGTAATCAAGAAGAAAAAGAAGATTCAGAAAGAGGAGGAAACAACATATTCAAAAGTTTCTTTAAACAATGACAGTGCATCTAAAAGCCAAAAAATAACATGCGAAATGAGCAAAATGAAGCAAGCTGAATGTGTCACAGGGGATGCTGTAGATAGGGTATTATGCAATAGTAATCATATGCTCGGTGACGGAAAAAGGAAGAAAAGAAAAGTACCACCGCAGGACTCTGCTGAAGAACAAGGTTCAAAAGCAAATGCAAAAAATAAAAAGATCAAAAGAGAAGACATGGGAAATGAGGCACTGGTAAGTTGTAAAGAAGGAGGTATCTTTGCACCCTCCTGCCAAGGAATTAGAAGCTTTTTAGGTAGACAGTTTCCTATTTTGCAGGCTGTTCTGCCTGTTCAGACCCTTAGGTTACATTTAGGTAAATAGGGGCCTCCTCCAGGTTTTGAGAAGCAGGATCAGCTGATCTGTTGATTTCGGCATGTAATAGTTGTGAAACATGGGAAAGTATTTTTTACTGTCTACTGCTGTAGTCATCTAGTGTTTCAATTGTGAAAATGTAAATGTTACAACTAACAGCAAGTATTGGCACAAAAAGAAAACTAGTATGTACAGTCATAAATGTTCTATCCCTCCTTCAGTTGCTCTTAGCAAAGTAGCAACACTCCTGTAAAATAGGATTTTAATACTGTGTCATTTAACCTGAGCAGGTTGGTAACATTGGCAGCATGAGTGCGTCTAACTGTATCTGTTAGACTTCTACTCAAGCTTTTGCTGCTGTCACCGCTGGAATTGCACAGTGTTAGAAACAAGGGGGAAACTTAGCCAAAATCTGTTGTCTAACTTGGACAAAACTTTAGAGAAGATCCTAAGAATCCTAAGTGTAGACTAGGCCTAGAGCATTGATGTATAAATTCTGATAGAAAATACTAGAGAACAACCTAAAAACAAATTCTTAATTTAAAAAATAAATCTGTGCAAGAAAATAAACAGATATAAGAGCTGTGTAAATTATAACAAGGTAACTGGAATTGTATCCAGACTGACTGTTAAAGGAAATCCCATCCCAGAGTCTTGCAGTACTGCCATTTCTGAGATGAAACAAACATGGAGAGGAACTGATGAAAGATTTGAAATACGGAGGTTTCTTTTTTGATTTTTTTTTCCCCCCAAAAAATTATACTATTAAGACTTTAGAGAAGATCCTAAGAATCCTAAGTGTAGACTAGGCCTAGAGCATTGATGTATAAATTCTGATAGAAAATACTAGAGAACAACCTAAAAACAAATTCTTAATTTAAAAAATAAATCTGTGCAAGAAAATAAACAGATATAAGAGCTGTGTAAATTATAACAAGGTAACTGGAATTGTATCCAGACTGACTGTTAAAGGAAATCCCATCCCAGAGTCTTGCAGTACTGCCATTTCTGAGATGAAACAAACATGGAGAGGAACTGATGAAAGATTTGAAATACGGAGGTTTCTTTTTTGATTTTTTTTTCCCCCAAAAAAATTATACTATTAAGATCTGGTTTTATTGCTTTAACTTTTTTTTTAAACTTTCTTTTTTAATCTGATTAGGGTCATATTTTAAAGCTATTTAAGTGCCTAGAGTTAGTACCTACATGCCTAACATCTGTTGTTATCATTGGGAATTAAGCTGTGAGATGCTGAGAAATTCAGTAGGTATCTATCTGTATTTTTAGCTGCTTAAGAAACTTTGAAAACAGCTCATTGCAAGTCATTAGGAGCTTGTTTTTATTTTCATAGGTAATGGGAAACTGCACTCCAGTTGTTTTTTATCAAGAACTTTGAATGCTTGGCTTGTTTAAAAGTCAAGCAGCAGTTAATAAAGCATCACTAAAGATTTTTGTAAACTAGGGATAGAGCGGGCCATAGTGCTAGCTGCCTCTCAAGCAGACTTCATGGTGTGCTTTGCTTTGTTATGCACTCATATATGCAGTTTCTTCATGTTCTGTGGAAACCTGGCAGCTTTCTGGGGTCCAGTGCTAATAATTAAATATAGATTTATATAAGCAGGTTCTTCAGCCCTCATGGAGACCCAGATACAGGCTTTTTCCACAAAGGTTTGTGTTGGGAGTGGGTATGCTTATTAGTCACTAGGTGAGCAGATGTTTGGGGCTTTTTACTTAGGTTTCTCCGTTTAACCTTTCAAAGGACAAGGTGGTTTTACTGCCGGGATATATTTTCTAATTAAATTGACACTGCCTTTTTGAGACTGTTAGACATTATTTGGATTCTTGCAGCTGCTCACATTTTGTGGAGGCAAGATAAGCCTAACAATGACAAGTAAACTTGCATGACCATTACAATGGAAAACACAGCAAATACCTTGCAAACAATAGAAGGGTGTAGGGTAGTGCATGTTTTGTTTCTCTTTCCCATATTCAGCTCTGTCCTTTAACAATAAAAAGTACTTCAGAGAAATTCTCCTGAAGGTTGAGAAGTTTGGGTAAATGGGTTCTAGAGAAATCTAGTTCTTGCCAGGCCAGAAGACACTGCTGTAATAAATGGCTGATAACGTCGGTCTTGCATTTAACTGTACCATAGTCCTGAACCATTTTCTAGTCTACAGTGTGTCACACACACTGCTGCCTGCCTTGAAAAAATCCTGTTGGGCTCGTGCAGCAAGCAAAAGAGTAAGTTTTTAAAGACAAGGTGGAGTGATACCCACTTAATACCAATGAATGATTGATGTTTTTCCCATTGGATGCCATTACAGTCAACTTGGGCAGACTGAGGAAGAGTGAGGACTCAGTTTAGTTCTTTGAAATTGTTTGTCTGCAGATAGCATAATCCTACCACGTGTGAATGTGCTCCCCTTCCGTGAAGTTGGGGGAAGATTGACACACCTCCAGAGGGGTTAATAATTGCCACACAGTAGCCTTCAGCAGGTCAGTGACATGCTGTGAATTAGCAGGGATGGGGGTGCACCCTTCCTCCTTGTCTGCCACTTCACCTTCCGGCTAAAAAAAAGTATGTTGCAGCTGTTTGCAGAATCCTGTCACGACAGTTTTCCTGCTTGTTCTAATAGATCTGAAAAGACAGTACCAGGCCATCTAGAAGTAAATTGGAGTGGTTTTTTTGTTTTTTTTCTTTTCATCCAAGGGAATGAGCTCTCCTTATTGCAGACAGTGTTCTCGCGGTTTTTAATGGTGCATGTACTTCTGTGTGTGTGAAATCAATGTATAAAAGGTAGCTTTGGAAAACGAGGTAAATCATTCATGACTTTAAATAAAACTGTAAACCCTCAAAAAAGTAACAGCAGCTTCTGCTGACAGAAGTATGTTAAAAATCTTTTCCTTGTCTTAGTGTTCCCTTGCTATTTCGTGCTTGGATTATTGTTAGCTGTATTAATAGATCATGCCTTTGGCCACCTTTTCCAGGCTGGTCTAAAGCTTATGGCTCTAATTTACCACTATCCTGGACTTATTACTTATCCTGTTACAGTGGATGCCCAAAAATCTTATCCTTATTACAAATTTGGAAAAGAAAGGCTGAGGGCAATGATCTAGAAATGCCAGTCAATGGGAGCAAAAGCTGCTGAAGGGCTGCACTTTGTGGAAGAGTTATCAGTATCTGGCTGGTTGTGGACTCTGCCACTGATTTACCTCCTCCATCCTGCCCTTCCATTCCTGCCATCGCTGCTCTGTCTCTTCACATCAGCTCCCTGTTCCTTGCTCTCAAATGTGGAACTAAAGTGCTGTTTGCTGCCATTGTAGGAGACACTTTATGTATGTGTCACACCTCTTCTCGTGCTCTTTCCAGACTGGAAGCTCCTTGGAGACCATCATCTACTCTGCATTTGTACAAGGCTAAGCACAATGCAGCTGCTTCTTGATTGGTTTTGTTTGTTTGTGTCTTTTAAGTGGCTAGTGGGATCAACACGCTTCAAGCTTGTCCTGTGCATTCAGAGGGGCCATTATCATACGACCATTTTTTAAATTTCTTTTTTTACTTTAACTCCTTCTGTCCCTCATTTAAAGTATAAATTTCAAGTTTTATGAAACTGTTTAATTTGAAATGACCCTGCCTGCAAACGTTACTATATGTGCCAGTGATGTTGGCAAGTCCATTTTAATGTGTGAATTTAAAAAAAAAATCCCTTACTATCCTTTTTTAACAAAGAGGATATCTCCTCAACTTTCTGTTGTGCAAGCCTTGGGGAGAAAGTATCTCCAAAGAAATGCACAGGCTTAGTTGGCATTTCCAGCTTAGATCTGACTATTTCTTCTTTCGCCAAAATAGTACTACTGTATTGCTTAGTGGTTTTACTACTTTTGTGGTCAGAGCTCTGTAAATTCTAATTAACCAGAATGGATAAAAATATTCATACAAGCTTTTTCCTGTTTTACAGGAACATGTGGATGACATAACTATTGTGCAGGAAAAAAAAGGAAACTGTGATGAAGTTAACATAGACAAGGTATGCTTTGTCTTAACTGTGTAAGATTTAAAGCAAGTCAGCATTTAAGGTATGCACAGAATTTGTAACAAAAAACCTGCTTGGTTGCTCATCTATGCCAAGATTTCTCTAAAAAGAGCTCTGCTTAAAATGTGCTTTGCCTTCCATGGTTAAGTCCAAAACGTACAGCTCCAGTCAATGTCAGAAGCTTCTAAGTAGCTTATTAAATTAAATACAGGTTTCTTTGCCTCTCATCAATGTTGGCAGTTTCAGTGTAGCTGTTACCTGCAGTTAGAAGATTAAACATATCTGATACAGCAAAATGTTCATTTAAAATACTCCTAGAAAAATCAATTCTCGAGTGTGTAAAAGAATCACATGCAACTTTCTAATTATCCTTGCAAATTTCTGAAGATAACTAATTATTTTATTCTTCCCTTTTCACTGTGAATTAAATTAACTGTCATGTAACACACAGAAGATAGTGTCTTGTGCTGTTTTTTCTGCATGCTAGGTGAGGCGGCAGGCTCTGCAAGAAGAAATCGATAGAGAATCTGGCAAAACTGAAGTTTTCAGTCCCAAAGTGGAACAGGTATGTATGAAATTAGACCTTGATCTGATGGAAATATTGTGTCCCGGAGCAAGTTCCTGAAAAAAGCACTGCACTCTTTTTTGTATGTGGCTCAGGTACATGGCTTGGCACAACAGTCTTCCTTCTGACTGTAAATTTAAGGTCATGCTACAGAACAAGTTAGTACAATCCCAAGAGAGTCTGGGAGCTCACGGTGAACTCCCAACAGCAGTTGGCATTGTACAGAGCTCTAATTCCCATCATCAGTCCTCAAAAGCAACATTTTCTCTGGTTCCTCTGGAGAATGAGCCATGACAAATTGCTACAGAAGCATTTTCTGCTTACTGTGAAATCTAAATAATTCTAGGCTATGGATATAGCAGTCACTGAATTGTATCTGAATTGTTATCTGGAAGACTTTGCAGACATTCAGAAACGGGTGCACATGGAAAGGTAAAAGGGGTGACAACTGATAATACATGTGTGTGATATTTACAGTCAGTCCTCTCCTAACTTCTACATCTTTCCTCCACCTCTTTGAAAGATGATTTTTCATTCTTTGCTTTTGCATCCTACTCAGCCTGCCTCCTGACAGGTTTACAGTAAAGTAGTGGAAACGGTTGCAGTAGTGTTTAGCAGGGGTAATAAGATTCAGGAGGAGAGAAATGTTTGCTAGTAATTCAGGATTCTTAGTTGTTTCGCAAGACTGCCAGTATGCCTAGAAAGTTGGAATATACCTCAAACAAATCTCAGAAACAACTCCTGTAGGTTTTTACATAGTGGGAGGCAGACTGCGATAGCTCTGTAACTGCAACTGTCTAATAGTCTCTGAAGTTATTGAGAGAAATGACATCCTTGGCAGAGGATCTCAGTTCTTTGGTGCTGATCTGTCTCTGTTTAGTAGTATGCAGAAGAATAGAAGCTATGAAAACTAATTCATCCGCTTCACAAAGAGCTGGAAATGCTGCAGCAAAAGCTATGTGTAATGCCTGCCAGCAATTCACTTAAAAAAGAAATTACAGGGTTTGACAAGCCATAATTATTTTTGCATCTGTGCGGATGTCTCCCATTCCAAAGGGAGGACATATATATACATGTATGTGTGCATGCATCTGTGTCACAGACCTGGGCTTATACAGCAACTTGTCTTTGAGCAAGGTAAAAATACTTCAGTATCATGGATAGTTTTCTTTTAATAGCAGGTATTCTGGCCTGTGATAGTGAATGATACTCCAGCCTTGCATTTTTTTAACTTAAAAAACCTGCTACAGCTTGCCTGCAATATTTTGTAGCATGCTGTGTGTCATGTTGGCTGTCTAGTGGAGAATGACTGTTTTATGCAAGCTACAACTGTTCAGTTGGAAGGATTTCAGGCTTACATAAACACACTGCTAAATTCACATTTTTTCCTCTGATGTAGCCAGCTCAGTCTATTTAATTAATGATCAAACATTCTTCCATTTAATACCACCCCCAATTTTAAAGAAAAAATTAGGAGTAGCAGTCCCGCCAGAAATAGTTATAAATGACTGCAGAGCTCCTAGCTATAGCTCAGGAGTCAAGTAAGATCCTTAGATAATGAAGCCTGTTCCTAGGTAAGCCAAAAGTTCATAAACTTTGTAAATCATATGATGTATTTTGGGTTATCCACCAACGGCTGAATTCTGATTTTACTTGGACATTACTTATATTCTCAGAAAGGAGCCAGTATCTGCACACAAAAAAAAAATCCTGAAAGAGTGAACTAGTTCAAAGAATACAGTGAAAGGCAGAGGAAAGGAATGGTAAACTGCGAGGGAGGGGAGGCTTGAAGAGTACTATATTTAGTCCTGTTGGATAAGGTTATGCCCTCAGTTTTTGCACCCTTGCAATATTAGTGGTCATTAGTGGGATGAGAATGCAAATATTACTTAAAGCAAATGAGCCAGATTGAACACTGTCTCCAAAACTAACATAACAAAACACTGCTGAGAACAACAGCTAGGAACAACTAGGCAGTAGGAAAATGAAAAGATAACTGTATGAAGTGACAGAGTGAAAGAGAAAGAGGATTAAGTCTGACAATTGCCTTAGAATAAGAGAAATGATTGGGCAATGTCTGGCTCTTTGAGCTAGGTAAATATTATCCAGAGAGCAGAAAAGTCAAGGTTCCTAAAGACAGAGGGAAAGGAGATTCTGAAAGCACATTAAACCCTGTCTCCAGGTTAAATTAACTGAAATGCGAATGAAGATGAACTCATGCAGGGTTACGTCATTCTTTTATCAAGTCCTTTGAGAGGTACTACCTGTGGAATGACTGCTTCCCAGCTCTGTCAGACCTGTCAGGTTTTTGTAGCTGGTTCTGTTCTCATGGTACACAGCCAGAAATTGTCTTCCTTGATCTTGGTATTATTTAATTTTAGTGTTAACCTTGTTTTGCTTCACAGGATACAAAGTTTGGCCAGTGGAGTACAGCTGCTTTTCAAAGTTCTGAGGAAGAAATGAAGTTTTTTAGACTGATGGGTGGCTTTAAAAAGGGCTCTGTGGCTATCGGAAATCTCTCAGCCACTACAAACAAACCGAACATGGCTCTGAACAGGGAAGGGGAGGAAAAGTTACAGCAGGCTCTGAAGATGGAATTCGATAAAGCAATGGACTTGAAGCGACACAGAGGAATCGGTCTTGGATTTCAGCCTGCTGCCAACAAAAAAGTATACATAGACAAATATACATCTAGATCTATAAAATTTGAAGGTTAAAACTCTGAAGTAATAAAAGGAATGAAAATTCAACAGGCAAATGTCTTTTCACTTTCACATCTTTTTACTTGAAATAAAATACAAAATGTTTAAGAAGTTTGATTTATGAGGCACTTTTAGTACAAGTTTTCAACTGCATACACCAGATTATGTGGAGCTGGATCCTCACTTTAGCTAAACAGTAAGTTTTTGAAACCATTGCAATGTTTTCTACAGGGCAAGAGACAGCCTCCTTCAAAGACTGAAGATACGTGGGCAATGCCTGCAACAAGTTGAAACTTAGTAAATTTTTGTTTAAATTGCTGATTTCATAAACTTATTTTTAGCTACATCTTAGTGATTCAGAAGGATTTTAGTGTTCTGTAAAATCTTCACATTTTTACACTCAGTGACTGGTACAAAGCGATGGTGGTTTACTTTGAAGAAACACTACTGGTATGCCTACAAATGTGATGAGGGAAGACTTTTAACTCAAAGTTGTTTCTTAAATATTAGCATCTTCATTATAATAATGAATAGCATTGAACATCCTCTATATTTTAACTATGCTCTGGCAGTTGGGATTTTCAAGCAGCAGCTGTTAATCTGTAAATGCAAGTAAACGCCTTCTGGATAGCAGCACCAAATATATGGATCTAGACTTCCTAAATTATAGAAAGCAAGGTAATTTTAATAATGTGCTTATTGGGTTCATCATGCATCAATCAATGAAATTTCTAACCTTTGGATTTTCAGACAACTTGCACTTTCGCTGGCTTTGTAATAAGAGTACAAAATACAAGACTGCATTTGTCTATGTTGTGTTCAGAATTCAAGGGTCCAAAGTAGTCTATCAGTGTCTTGCTTGAAGTTAGAAAAAGTCAGTGAAAACACTGTCATGTATTTTATTACTGGCTGTGATATTTGTTATGGGAGACAGTGTTGTTAAGTTTCACTGTAGCTCTGGTTCTCAAGCAGAACAAGGTGACCATCTCTTATGTCCATGCCTGCTGTAGTGTAATAGTGGCTGACTTGCAGAGGAGCACCAGCCCCCCAGAATTAGGTTACTATTTCTACCTAGCCAGCTCATTGTTTTTCTGCCGAATTACCTATCCTTTCTGATAAGATCATGCCAACTGAACTACTAAATTTCTTGCTCTTTTAAGGCAACCTCATTTTCCACAATAGTCTTTTCCAGTGGACCGCTCCACCTGAAAGCAGCTGCGTCCAGCAGAAAATACACTTAAGAGCAGTTGATTCCAATGCATTTTGGGCAACTCCTGAGGTGAAGTGAAAATTATGCAGAGGCTCCAGCTTAAGGGGTTGCCATGAATCCATTCCCATACCTGGGAAGAGGGAGATGCTGAACCACTTCCTGCAGGGTCTGAACTTGTCTTTGAGGAAACCGTCTCCTTTAAAGTGTCATTTAAAATCACCAGTACCACAGGGTGAGTCTGTTTTGCACCAGTGCTCTCAAAGCTCAGTGACTGGCTTGAGCCAGCCCTTCTAGGCTTCAGCTGTTGCTTTACTTAAATTCAGGTCGTGGAGGTTCTATTTTCTGATCTAAGACAAATGCTGAATTCAGGCCCTCAGCTACTTGCCTGGCAAAAAAATGAGTTAAAATAAAGGAACAGGTAGGAAAATGTCAACTAGTGACTTCATTTAGGAGGAGAGGGACAGCATGTACAGCTTTCTTCTGCCGGTCTTGGGTAGTGACTGGTCTTGCACTGTCACTGACGAAGATGCTGAAGGTGATATTAGTCTTAGCCTCTTTTCCCATCTAGAACTGCATAATGTATACCAGTGTGTTGCTCGACTATAGCTTTGTGGATGGCCTGGCACCTTGCTCTTGATAATACTGTGCACATGAAAATGTCGTAGTTTGAAAAACAAGACACATCATACCTGGGGGAAAAACTGTCAGCTTTTTTCAAGCAGTCAAACTTGGTCTGGCCTGTATATTTGCTATATACAAAAGAAAGAGGAGGTCTATAATAAGTAGAGTGCTTCAACTAAAAATAATTTTGCTCTAACATGGAAGTAAGCCAAAAGCAGTTTATTAGAGTGGCTGCGTTAGCTTTCAAGCTAGATGTTTAGAGTTTGCTCCTGATAACTAACCAGAGCTTTCTGCCTGTTGTTGAGCTATTTTTGCACTAATAAAAACAGTAGTAAAACATTTGAAAGCATTTCTCATGGCGGTCTTGCATCAATGTAGAAACCAAAGTTACACTGTGCTCAAAACGCAAAAATTGGTGCCTATATGGGGAAGAGGAACAGTTGGGACAGTTGTAAGCCTGCCGTAAGAGCTTCCATTTTACAGAATCTGGAACAACACACTGGGTTTGGGTTTAGAGCAGTACATTCGCCCCCAGAGGGCAACTTCTGCCATATCACAGCTGCTTAGTGTGACCCGCTTGGCAGTTTAGAGAGCTCAGAGTTTAATCCCACTTACCCAGTTCGTAGTTTATGTTTCCAAGCCCAAAAGTAAGAATCATCTACGTGCTGTTGAGAGTTGTTTTGTGCAGCTGCAACAAGAAGGAAAGCTAAATTAAAGTGGGACATAACATATGCAGTACTATTATTTCATTATCTATGTGCACTTTATACAGAATTATTTAAGGAAAGTCAATATAATTAAAATAGCTATGTAACTAAGGGTTGGAAAGGTTCTGTATCAAGTTGGTACCACTTCATAATTGTCTTGTACTCCTGCAATTTTACTCAGCTTACATATGTAGTCTGTACCAGGACCAAAGGGTCCTAGTTCAGTTCTTTACAACCTTAACACAAAATACGTATTTTAGATGTACCCTGCTTCAATAACCACTGAGGAGATGAAAAACATGCAACACGAGTGGTTTAATAATTTGGGTGGTATTTATTATCAGCTTGCTAATTCCTTAAATATATGGTTCTAGCAAAACTGATTACTTGTTTAGCCTTAACAAAATAAAACTTCTGTGCAAAAATATATCTTAATATCCATATAAGGATTTAGCTCATTAAAATACTTACCACTAAGCAAAAGCAGCAATAGATGCAAGATCTCAACATGGTTCCTTACCATGGGACAGAAGTGGTGAGAGTGAAATTTATGTAATAGCAATACATGTAATTAAATTCCACAAGGGTAAGGTGATAAATTTGTATATGCAAAGAAACTCCCCCAGAACAAACAGATGAACTGCAAATTGTTTTATTCAGTGATACAGTGTACTTTGTGAATATAGAATACTTTGCATACATATCCATTTTCCTTTGCAGACAGCACTTAAAAGATTCCTTCCATTTTACAAAACACCACTGAACTAAAATGAAAGCATAAACATGTCTGTGAAAATGTATTGTACAAATTAGAACAGTAACACCTCGGCCATTTTTCTCTTTTACTGGAACTGACCAAACAAATGTTGGCAGTACCCCAAAGCAGAAAGATGACTTAGTAGGATTATTATATTGAAATGCTGCTTTCTACACAGGAGAAACTATTCTGCAAGTGGGATGAAGTTTGGAGGCTGTGAATTGATCCCTGGAGGTTATCTTCTTCCTTTGTTGCTAAAATGACAACAGATTAGATTTCAAAAGGCTTTTGCAGCCATAGAGCTTCAAAATACCCTTTAGTGAATCTAAACCAGCATTTAAAATAAGAATATAGTGGTAAAACTGGAAACAGAAATTCAGGTTAAATTATTGCACTCAGAACAGTTTTACCTGTGTCCAGGTAAATCTGTCACATTAAGTAAAATAAAAATACACTGAACTCCTCCAGTCAAAATCTACATCAGTGATTTTTGGCCTCGGCTACATGCTCTCTGGTACAGAAGACTCCTTGGAAAAGAGGCATTCATCAGGTCCTAGACTGCAGAGGAAGCCGAAGGGCCAAGTCTGTGAAGTGACTCATTTCAGGTTGTTTGCTTCGCCTCTTGATGTATTCTAGCGTTTTCACCTGGGTATGAAAAGAAAGATATTTTGAGATTTTTAGTGTCTTTGTCTTTTCTCATTTCATAGGCCATCATTTAATCTATGTGAAGGTGTTTTAATAGACACTCTCATGATTTTCCCTAAATTTCACTGGCTACACAAGCACTTGCATTTCTTACTCCAGAGCTCGTTATCATGCATATCTTTCTTGAAGGCTCTAGAATGCCCACTTTCCAAGCTTACACCATGCGGTTCCTCCACTAAATAAAAATGCTGTATTTCTCCTTAAAGATAGTTTTCTGTACTGAAAAAAAGTTATAGCACCCAACATTTCCAGGTTCCTTAATGTGTGAAATACATTTAAAAGTGCTAGAAAAATACAGACCACTTGAAATAAGAGAAGCTGCTTATTCATTAAGAAGCATTTAAAAAATAAGAGTGGGGGTTTTTTAAGCTCATTTAATTTTTTTTTTTTTTAAGAGAGCAACTGGTAAAGAGATTAGGTTTATTTAGATCAAGAAAATGTTACTTTTTCCCAAATGAGGAGTTGAAAAAGCTCTTAAGAACTAAAATTTCTCTGCATTATCTGTTTTCCTTACCATAGTCTTGGTGTCAGCAAAGCCATGTTTCTGAGCAAGATTCCAGAGATTGACTGAAAGCTGATTTAGTTTGTTGTTTCGTAGATCCCCATGAGCTAGAATAGTGTTAAAGAAATAGAGTGCCAACTGGCTCTGTCGCTTTAGGGTCTATAATGAAAAACAAAAAATTCCTGTATTACCATATAGTCATCCCAAAATATCCAGCATAACCTCGCCGGGTTCTCTGAACTCTCAGAAGTGTAAGGGGCAGATACTTGTTCTGTAATACACACAGCAATAATTACAGACACAAGAATACGGGCATAGTTTCCATGTTCCATTCAAAATGCAACAAGTATTGATAGTCATGGATCAACCTAAGTTGCTGTAAATAAAATAATTACACAAGACTCCTACATCTCATACCACTTTGGCACAGCGCAGTATGTAGCTCTGACATTTTTAACTCAAGACTCGCTACAATTGCATAGAAATCACCCTCCCACCAACCAACCTTGCACTTAACATCACCATGGCTATATATTTTTTAGAGAGACCACTATCATAAATCTAGATTAATGCAATTTCAGGCTTTTTCCAGCAGTCTATTCTATTTTTATTTATTTGAACAAAGATGTTTTTTCCCTGCTATTCTTTCACTGAAACTTTGGTGATACCAACATATTTGCACCATATTTGCAGCTAAAATTGCTGAGGAGGGACCTTGAGGAGGACCCCTGCTTCATGGTAATCTACCATGGAGGAGCATCATGCCCTTCAGCCTCTATGGAGGAGTTCTGGGGCACAGACAATCCTGCACTAAGGTTACAGGGTGCTACCACCCTGATTTGGGGTGAGTGGAAAACAGAATTAATTAAAATGCTATTGCAGATTCTGCCTATTCCTACAGAATAAGTTTTAAAAGGCTAAAAGGATGAATTATTATTGGATGCATCTGAGATGCAGTATTTGTTTATACTGCTTTGCTGCAGCTGTCCTTTGTTTTTTGCTCAAGAAAGACCATTGATAAAATCATAGCTCCATCTTACACAGAAACCACAGCAGCAGAATAGTAAAAACTGTCAGCTGAGCACCTCGATTAATGAACTTAATACTTCACTTTAGCCCTCTCAGTTCAATACATGTTAGGGTAGCTAATATACAGCCTTCAGATACGAAGTTACAGGAAGAACGAGGCAGAGATTGGGGTAAGAGGAGTGCAGTGATCTCTGTGACTTGTGTGCTCCTGACATGATACCAATGCAGCCATGCAGCCTCTCCCCTTTCCCTAAGGGACTGAAAGTAAATTAATTTCCCTTCTCACTGCCAGCAGAAGAGAGGTCAGATGCTATTAATCAAAGAAATGGCACACACTAAGCTATCAGTCCTCCAGATAAATATGGAAAAGGAGAAAGCCATGCCATTAAAGAATTGGCTAACTAGAAAAGAGGACACTGCATGCCCCAAACTAGAAGCATCAGACTGCTACTGTATGTTGTGACCCACACAGTAGATTTGTACATGCAGAACAAATCTGACACATCAGAAACCATGCGCACACACGCGTGCATATGCAATGCCCAGAGCTGCTCAAGGCCCCAGGAGAAGTTCCCTAAGCATTAAATTAATTACATGAAACTACCAAGAAAACAGCTCTTCCTGTAACAGTTATCCATGTTAGCAATTTCCATCCCAATAGCTCCAAAACCTGTTTATAGGCTAAAACTACAACCATCATTTGGGTGCATTGAACTGTACTCCCTACCAGATAGAGAAATACAATTGATCAGTCTAGTCCAGTAGTATTAACACAAAGCAGAAATACAACTCAAAAAGACCAGAAAAGGGAAAGTAGTTATGCTTAAATGCTTAAATATTACTGTAGTATTTCTCTTGTAGGACTAACATCCTTCACAGAAAAACAGACATAGTGTACAGCCAGCTAGACCATGTTTTGCCACATTATTCACAAGGCATCCTGCCACATCACCATGTATCCTGGATTAACAAAATAACCTATATTACCTATAATTTTTTTTCCCGTTGACCATCTAATGCCTGTGTGTATTCTGCTGAATACAAACTTCAAAGAGGTTCCTGGGAATTGCTGAGAGGTTTCCTCACAAGAAGTGGGACAGTTAAATTATTGGGCAGAATGCAAAAGCAGCAGTACTCCAGTCTGAATACCAACTAGCGAGGTTTTCCAGGCAGTATCAATGCAAATACAAAATCCATTCTTTAAAATAAGGATGACATTTTGACTAATTTGAAATATATGTACTTCAAAAAGGATCATACTTCAAAAAGGCTCTAGAAACACATTAAAAAGCTAGAAGAATGAGATGAGCACTAACTCTGATTATATTGGGATAGGTATAACAGACAGGATTTTGGTATCTAGTCATCAGTTACACAATGCAAAGTGGAGAGAGAGGCAGGCTCAGGTGTGCAGTAAATCCCACCACATCTGAAAACAAACAAGAGTCAGGCAAGCCTTCACATGATGATGCACAGGAATGTTTCTGTAACATGGCACTGACCTCCAACCCGAGGGAGACATCTATGCCAGCATGCTGCCAAGCCTGCTGACATTACTGAGACTGAATTGTGGGTAGAACTCCAACTCACAGGATGTATTCACAGGCAGCAAGGAGAAAGCAACAGCTCAGCTATTTGGCAACCACATACATCATGGGACTAGCAATTCCCACACCAAAAAGAATTGCCAGCCTTCCAAGCAGTGCATTTTCCATGATCTTGGAATAATGCTGATGACAATGAAACAAACTACATCATCCCAGAATGTGACCCCCTTGTGTCCTAGCCCCTCCACCAAAGTGTAGAGCAATGTCCAAATTTCATATAGCATAACAAAAAAATAGGATCTTTCATATAATGGACCATGTAACTTTGTATTTCACAAAATTCTGGCTAGCAATTAAAATATTCATTCCTGTCTTTCAGTGACTTTTGCCAGACATCTATGTCATAAGGATACCTTGAGCCTTCTGTTAGAAAAGCATTTGTGTATTTAGATACATTGCTCCTCTGAAGGTGAGTCTAGCCTGCTGCTGTTCCCGTGTACAGCTTTAAAATAACTGGCTCTGATACTTGTTAACAGTCTATCTGTGGCAGCACAGAGCTCAGCATGGGCTGTAAGGCTCCTCCAAGGTACTACATATATCAGTCTAGGCCGAGTCTCCATGCTGATATAGCATCTGTTTGCTAGTATTACCTGAACTATCTAGGCTGAAATTAATTCCAGCACTACTGTAATGCTACTGGTTACATCCTTGTGATCCAAATCTAGATACTGCTAAAGAAAGCCATGACAGGCAGCCTTGCCTTTCCTTGAAAGCTCTCACGTGAAGCCCTCTGGGAACCTTTTAACATCTGTTAGTTCACTGGAAAAGATTACAAGCTGCATGGGACCGACCAGGTTCTCAACTCTCTCATTACACAACTGTCCTTACACGGGATAAATGAAGCACCTAGCACCAATGACAGCTAATACGAGTTCATTTATAATAAAAGGAAATAATAATTTGAGAAAACACCAAGAACCAAGCTGCAGCTGGGAGCTCATATACCACACAAGAGGACGCATATGCCCTATTTCACCACTCCTCTAGCACACTGAGATGATCAGAAGAGAAAGTGCTTTCTTTTGGATACAACCCTTGAAAGAGCAGTCCAGAAACTCCCTCTAGAGTACTCAGAGTCTCAGTGACAGCTTCTGCTGGCTCAGGGTGCAGTAACACACCTCTTAGTTACGGCAGGCTGAAACATTTTACTCCTAGCTCTATACTGGCACCACGGTAGGTTCATCTCTATTTCAGAGTCCTTAATCTATTGTTAAAGCTTTCAATATTCATAGTGCTGCTCACATCAGTTTGATTTCCCTCTAAAATTAATCCAACAAAGGTGTGCTCCGTGTGGAACTTGCGGTTCATGGAGAATCAGACTATACTTTCCAAAGCCATACTCGGTAATCCTGCTGTAGGCCATTAGCAGAATCCTAATATATTTGTTTTGGTTTATACCATTTACCAAGTAACTTACAAACATGCAGAAACAATGTTCCCAATCAAACTATTTCTAGTCTTTGAACTCCACCAGCATGCCAGAGACAACAGTGTAATAAAAGGATTAATCTGGGAGTTAGGACTCTCCAACTCTGAGACAAAGAAGTGGAGTTGATATGCACTCACCAGCCACAGTTCCTCATTGCAATGCACCCATCCTCTTGCTGGGTCATCAGCAGGCAAGCTGCAAGCATGCCAAAACAGGTACCTCCACCACCTGCAATGTCTTCTGGAAAATGCAGCAGGTAAATTCCCTTGCCTCCCTCCTCCCAAAGAGGAATTAAATGTTTAACCACCTTTAGAAAATCTTGGCCAATGACACAAAATCCTTCAGGATGAGCAACCTCTTCTCAATTTAAAACACACCCACACACACACAGAGAACTATGTCCAACTCTGCTTGTAGTTTAGTATTCAAACACATGTGAAATCAACTGAAGTTTTTATAAGTTTATATAAAATTAAAAGTCAGTTGTGGTGAAAGGAGAAGCCTCAAGAGCATACCCAGGAATTGCTTTCTACAGCTCCATTTTTGATACTTACTATAAAAAGTCCAGTATGTATCATATGGCACACAGGAAGACTGCCATCCTAACATGGCACTGCCGGGGACACAACAACATGCTCTTAATGTTTTGGATCAACAGTGGTGTTTGAACAAAACATACTCCGTCTGGACATCTATCACTGAGTAGCAAGAGGCAAGGTATTTACATTTCTAAGAAACCTAGTGCGTAAGATTAGTTTTCCACCCACACAAAGGCAGAGAGGATTCACTGATACATGGCTCTCATGATCAGCAACCACTTCAACTTTACAGAACGGTCCAGAACTGAAAATTTCCATTCAAACACTGTAACATAAATGAAGTATTCTCTAATATCGCGAAAAGACCATGCTGTGTTAACATAAGATGCATTGTTCTCTTCCAAATTGCCATCTTGGTGAAAGCATTTTATTGTGAGAAAAAAATATTTTCCTTTATAGCTTTTAAAGCAAATGAACCAATAAAACCCCAGTATCACCAGAGGCTTGTTCATTTAAATGAGCAGCCAAGCAGATGAATAATAAAAGGTCACCAACACTGAAGCAATACAAATACCACAGTGATTTTATGATCGGTTCTACATTAGCACAAATGGAGGTCTCTGACAATATTCTCATCACCCCTTTCCTCAGCAACAACAGCTTCCTCAAAAAAACATTCATTCTTACAAAACAATTTTTATCTAAATTCCTCAAGGACTTTTACTCAACGAAGCAAAATAAGTGCTCCCCCCCTTTGTAAATAAGGATGGACAGAGGAGTAAATCCAAGGCTGCAGAGGCAAAGGCAGGGCAAGGAACTATATCCATGCTGCTGTGCTGGTTTTAGCTGGGATAGAGTTAATTTTCTTCAGAGTAGCTGGTATGGGGCTATGTTTTAGATTTATGCTGGAAACAGTGTTGATAACACAGGGATGTTTTTGTTGTTGCTGAGCAGTGCTGACACAGAGTCAAGGCCTTTTCTCCCTCTCACCCCACCCCACCAGCGAGTGCTGGGGGTGCACAAGCAGTTGGGAGGGGACACAGCCAGGACAGCTGACCCCAACTGACCAAAGGGATATTCCACACCATATGGCGTCATGCTCAGCATATAAAGCTGGGGGAAGAAGAAGGAAGGGGGGACGTTCGGAGTGATGGCGTTTGTCTTCCCAAGTCACCGTTATGCGTGATGGAGCCCTGCTTTCCTGGAGATGGCTGAGCACCTGCCTGCCCATGGGAAGCAGTCCTAGTCCTTGACTAGTGCAAGCACTACTTAGCAACAACTAAAACATCGGTGTGTTATCAACATTATTCTCATCCTAAATCCAAAACACAGCACTGTACCAGCTACTAGGAAGAAGAATTAATTCTATCCCAGCCGATACCAGGACAGAATGAATTCCTTGTTTTGCTTTGCTTGCACGCGCGGCTTTTGCTTTACTTATTAAACTGTCTTTATCTCAACCCACGAGTTTTCTCACTTTTACCCTTCCAATTCTCTCCCCCATCCCACCAGGAGGGGAGTGAGCGAGTGGCTGGGTGGTGCTTAATTGCAGGCTGGGGTTAAACCATGACAGCTGCTTAGCTTTAAATCCAGTTTTCTATGCAACAACTGCTTCAGTGAAATAACACAGGATCTCATTACTCAAAGTATTAAGCTTGAAAGCAGAGAAAAAAAAAAAAAAAAGCCTTTCAGAAACCACAGATTTCAAGGACTACAAACATTCCTACCCACATACTCCATATAGGAGTCACACGCAAAAAATCCTCAATATACAACCCACGGTCCTGAAAACTCTGTTAAAAATCTCCTTCCAATACCCGCTTGGACATTCTTAGCTGTGCAAGAATGGTTGTTTTCTGCTATTGTTCTGAAAAAGAACTGCTATTCACCGTGCTGATGTGTACAATGATGTAGAGGCATTTGAGCAAAGGATTTATTCATCTTATATCTCTACAATTGCTCAAAGAAGGATAAACAGGATAGCAAAAGGAGAGAAAAGGCTAAACTTAGCATAGTGTCCTCCAAATATGTATCACTTAACACATTCTGTATTGGCAAACACTACAGGCTACTGTGCAAACAGGCTATCTAAAAAATTCCATCAAATTAATCATCCCCTGCCTTCCCATTTCAGTCTACAAGCCACAAGATTTCTATCATTATGCAGCAGTTTAGTAAGCGGTGATTAGGATGTTGTGGAGGGGTTCAATCTCAGAAACAGGTACATTAGCAGAACAGTAAGTTCTCATTATTTCAGTAATACTGAAAACATTAGTCACCTGCCTTTCATATACAATCCATTAAGCTGTATTTGATCTCTCAGAGCCTCTGAACTCCAATAAGCTGCCTAGAGTTTTCTTTATTTTATATTGAACAAATACAACCCTGTACTAAAAACAAGGTAAAGCCAAAAGACCTTTTCCCTCCCTCTGCACCTCTCTCCTGACTTCATCCTAGCATCTGGGATGCAAAACTTTTACAAAGTAAAGGTGGTTTCCACTGTATTTTACCCAGTAACAGACTAACTGTGAATTTTCACTTGGCCCATTACAGAATTGGACATTTCAGGCTACTGTTAACTTCGCTGGCAAGAAAATACAGTTTATTTACAGAGAGAGAAAGGTGACAGCCAGGAGGAAACAACAGGAAGGACGGACATGGAGCAGATTTTAGGCGTAACTATACTGCAATCAAAGGAGTGACTGTGGCACTGTCTCCAATTCTCTAGGTTAGGCCAATAATTGCAATACCAGCATCATGGAGCTCATTATAGGCAGAAAGACTCTCATAAGAAAAAAAAAATTGTCCCACACTGGGCATCATATTTCCATAACCAAACTACACCAGGACTCAAGCCGGTTAATTTAAAGCTAACTCTAACCTCACTATGCTGTTCTGCAATCATCATTCTGTACTGCAGCAGAATCACATCCTTTGGTGCACTGCCACAGTCGATACCACAGAGTATACCAGAGCAGCTTTTACTGCGTGTTGGTTCTAGCAGACTATCCATGTACAGCATACAGTTAAGCAGGTAACTTTAGCCTGCATCTTAAAAATGTATTATAATTTTTACATGATCTCTTTCACATCATTAGGTCTTTCCACCACAAGCGTGCCTACGTGATTGACTCACTTTTTAAACAAGTAAAATTACCTAATTTCCTCTCATTGTAAGGTTCCTGGAGCTTTCCAAAAGACCAATGCCTGGTCAAGAAGGTGGTCCGTTTATTCAACTCCAAAGCAATTTTGGTTTTGTATTGATTCAAGCTGAGTAAGAACATACCTCCTCTTTTCCAAGGGTTTTCAGATGATCCAGGATCTGTGCTATCACTGTTTCACAGAGTTTATTAATTTCAGCCAGGAACTTGGAGTCTCCACCGTACAGGGTATCATTGGAATCAACTGCAGAGATGAATTCAAGCTTAGGTCTGGCTAAAGAGTTATGCATTTGTTTGCTACTGAAAACACCATCTATTTATAGAAGACCAGGTTTGGAAGTTATAAAATGACCCTCCTCCATGAAAAACAAACAGAACAATCTTGTTTAAGTGCCTACCACTTGGTTGGCTACTATGTCCTCTTGATTTTAGGAACAAAACATTGAAAAGAATCTTCTAGCTTAAAGCCAGTCCTGTATTCCTGGATGCAGCCAGTTCAAAAATAACTGCTAGACTTAAATGCAAAGCAACATATAGTGTCAATTTTCACTTATTCCACAGAGACAGACTCCCCGCTCCCATCAGTTTAGAAGAGTATGGCCGTCGTCTTCAATGGCAGCAGGACTGGGCCAAACAGTTTATGTTTTACATAGTGAAAACAACAAGATTTTCAAAGGAAACTGCATTTTAATTTTTTTTTCCTAAAATAAAACCTTGATTACATCAAAGTCACAGAGAGAAATTCAGAAAGTGTATTTTCAATTTGAAAGCCCTTGAAGGATTTTGTGGAGGGAGAACTCTTGAAGGTTTTAGAGCTTATATAATTGTGATTTTAAACACGTGTTTTGGCCTCGTTTATTTATAATGTTTTACTAAGAAGTAAGCTACAAGAAATTTGTAAGTTTAAGTGTATTCTGGGTAAATCAGAGAGCACATAAGATAAATGGTGATCCCCTGTTCCCGAGTAAACTTCATTTTAAGAAGCTAAGGTACATGGTTCACCTAGAAAAAAAACTTCACCCAACTACAGGGGAAAAAATTACTAATTTATATTTCCATGCTTCTCTCCATTGAAGTCTAATTCATTTAAATTTCTCATCTTGGGATTATGCAGTTATTTTGGTTGTATAAAAAATGGAATGAAAGAAAAAGCAGCTATACCATATTTCCTTACAGAATTGGAACAGCAGATTTGCTATAGAGTAGTTGTTCAACTGACAACTATTTTATGTGCTGCTAACTGCAAGAGATATTCTTGTCATGGTTGGTAACTCTGACAGACTATTCACCAGAAGAACTGCAGAATATGTTCCAGCCTGCCTCTTCGTGAAAGCCCTGTGCAACTAAGAGAAAAAGCCAAACTAGCTTGGCCCCTCAGACTAATTAATCTTACCAGCATGCTTTAAAAGATTCGACTAATAGTCTACCTTAATTTAGTAACCTCTCTATGATCAGAAGGCAAACACTCAAATTTTAGAGCAATCAAAATGCTACTACAGAAAGACTACAGCCATTTTATAAAATGCAAAATCTTTAGAATTTTTTTTCTAGCTATTCTGAAGATTTTTGTAAGTTACCACCACAATTTCCAAAACTGAAAGCCTGCCTTCAAAGCAGCAAATACATCATTTAAATAATGAAGACTAGGCATTACATTCTGAAAACTGGAGTTGTTAATAAATGTGAATGAAACACCAATGATAAGTACAAATCAAGCTGATACTTTAGACTAAAAGAAAACCCTCCATATGTATAAAGTTCTGATATTTACTTGAAAGGTTCACAGTTCTAAGTATTTGCATCAACACCACCAGGAACAAACTAAGTAAACCACTCTGCACAGATTCTCTTTAAAGAACAGACTGTACATCTGTTTGGCAGCCACCTCCTGCAATTATTTTGTTACAATACCTGGACCTGCATAGGAAAAGAATCCGTTCTGTAAGATTGACTACCATTAATCTTCATTAACTAGGTATGGTGATAACACAATACTACAAATTGCATAGTGGAATGCAAGGATCCAGAGCCACCCTTACGTATTACCTTTATCTACATGGTAGATATATGCTTCTTGAGTCATTGCAGACAGCAGATGCAAAACATTAGTATAAATCCTGACTTTGTCATCGCTGTTATCCTCCCAAGTATAATCCTGGATCACATTTAGTAATCCTCGCACAAGGAACAACACTCCTTGTTCTGGATGGTCCTACAGAGAAGAAAAGAAATAAGTCAAAACCAACTACACAACAACCCCAAAACAAAAATGGGATTATTTGCGGTCATTCAGGGGTTTAGAGTCACAATACTAGCCCTATAAAAGCAAAAACTACAATATAATTAAAGCTGACAACTACTTTTCTGAAGTGTGCTTCCTGCAAATCCTTTTAAAAATGTGTTCCAGTTTCCTTCTAAAATGTCCATTTGACCCGTAATCATGAACTTGATCTAGGCAGCCTTCACAGACAAACTTTGAAATGCTTTGTTCTCTAGTCACGGGGGTGGGTAGTACAAAATTAATTGTCAGCTTCTTAACAGCTAAGCCTCTAAAATTAAACAACTGGGTAGGATTTTTTTTATTAAAATAATGTCAGTAAGCTATAGAAACAAGTATATTACTCATATAATTATGAGATTCAGAAGAACACCTACACTGGGAAGTCAAAGTTACAGACAATCAACAATCTTTTAATATGAAAGGAATATAATTATAAAGACATCTCCTTTACATAATCTATGAGTTTTTGCAAGCAGTTTTAATACTGCACCTAGCCTATTTCAAGCTGGCAGTTGGTGCAATGATATCAACATACGTAGGACAAACCACAGTCCACTGGGGACATTTCCTTCTGATCATGTATCCTGTAAAGTAAATAGGAGAAAAAACTATGGAAGCTAATTTCTGAATCCTGGTTACTTCATTGCAAGTTCTTCTCCATTACTGAATCTGAGAGGTTGGATCTCCCTCCTTCAATCATCTGTTAATGATCTGAGTCATTTCTCTGAGGAGCATCCAGTTCTGACATAAGTCTTCCTTCAAAGCCTTACTTCTGCAGGCAGTGGACAGCAAAAACATGTCACAGTGGCAACTACCCTTTCCCTTCTAACAACACAGCACCTCCACATTGCTGAATATGCATGGCTTGGGAGACCCCTTCCATTGGAAAAAGGAGAATACACTGCTCTGTTTATGAACATTTGGACAGCACTATACTGTGTGCTGCTTCACCAAATGTAGTCAAAGAAAAAAGGAAGGAGGAAACCATAAGGAATATTTCAGTGAGGAGGAACAATCTACTTTCTCCAAGAATAAGTGAATAAACCTCAAAAGCTTTCTTTTTTTTTTTTTAAAAAACATGCCATGATACTAAGCCAACCCTTGCTGGGGAAGAAGAATCTTCTCAGAGAGGGCCAGAGGTATTAACAGAGGGAGGTAAAAATCTTCAAGCATTAGATTTCCACTGCAGTGAAATCTTGTGAGTATCTGTCTGTCTGTCTTCTCTAAGGTCAATAAAATACTTCAGTTATGTAAGTTTTATCTCAGGTCTTCCAGATTAGTTTACAATTTTTCCTCATCTTTTAGCTATAGCTGAATATATAGGAAGGAAGATTACATATATATATATCTATTTAAACTTGGCAATTGGTTAAAAATTTGAGGGGTATAGAACGATAGTATTTTGTGAAATATTCATCAGAAGAGGAAGGTTATGCCAAAACACATCTTCTAATTATTGTTTTCACTCAAAAGATTAGGCAACCTATAACAAAGAAACTAACTGAAACTAACGGAAACTAGAGCTCTGTATTTTTCCTCTCCTTAGGTATTAGGTTTTATGAGTGCTCAGCTAAAATACCACTTTTCTGCAAGGATCTATTAAAACAGTAAATGATGTTTACACAGTTAAATGGTGGCAAGATTTCACTCTATCCCAAATCCAGTTAAGTACAAGGTGCTACTGAGAGAGGCAACACTGCACCTCAACCTCTGAACAATTGTTCTACCTCCCCATTTTGCACTGGGGTGAGTGATTTTGCAGCCAATGAGCAAATCAGTTCAGCTTGCTCATGGAAGACTAACCACTGCATCTCCCACTCCCAAAAGTCCAGTCTACTCTAAATTTTTGAACAGGAAAGTCAAAATAGTCTACGAGCCTATGTGCTATTCATACACACACAACTTACCGGAACAACTAATAACGTGGAAAAAAAATTACAAAGGAATTCCAGGAGGAAGGCATCAGAAGGTCGCATCTTTCCATCTACACTGATCATTTTTGGCACTTCAGGAACAAGGCTCACTGCAGCTTTGAAAAAAGCGTCAGCTACAAAATAAAAATATAGTTGCTGTATTATCACTCCAACTGCAATGGCAGTCATGCCTGTGATCCAATGATTGCTTTGAGTTTGTTTCAAACAGACTACAGAAAATGAATGTATGCTTAACTGCAAAGAAACTCAAGACTCAGCAGTCAAAATCTGTGGTAATTCAAGTGATGCTGTTTTTTCAAAAGAAGTTCCCACATCACTCGAGACTTCTGAAATTATAATTCTCCTTTGCTTAACAAAAGGACACCACTGTTTCAAATATATTGCATATATAATAATTAGCACACAATTCAAAATTGACTTATCTAAAGAAATGCTTATGCCAGGAGAATGGGGAATCCAAAGGGGGGAAAAAGTGTATTAGATCATGCTAAGTTGTTCACAAATTCATTCACAAAAGCCTGTTAAAGTTATACGGAAGTATGGACAACTTCATTTCTCTAAGTGTTTACAGTCATTAAAAGTAAAGTACTAACATAGTACCAGAACCTGAGGTATTGCTGGTTACCTAGATAAAATTATTCTCTCCAAGAATCATAATACAGGAATTACAGAAACCATCCACCATTACAGCCTCAGCAAAATAGCTATTAAAAGAGTTATGAAAAACCTCTATTATGTCTCTAATCCTACAAAAGAAAAAAACCACTAGAACATCTAGTCATCAGTTTATTAAGTTAATAATCACAAATTAAAAACAATATTTCCCCTCTTACCCTAGAAGACCTCCTATATATGCTAAGAGTTCACAAAAAAATTTCTGATAGTAACATTCTTTTGCACTTTCCTGGCTACATTTCAAAATATCCAAGTATCCAAATCCCATTCAAGTTGTTTAGCCATATACTTCAAAGCATCCTTCAGAATTAATGCTGTATCTTTATTTTACAGGAACAGAGACTGAGGCCATGAAATCAAATTTTAGCAAAGAGAAAAAGAGAATTCTTGGTGAAAGCCAAGAGGTGTTACATGGCTGGGATGGAGATACTACTGACAGGCATGCATGTGCATTTCCCGGAGTGCAGCTTGCTCTGGAAAAATTCATTTGAGCACATGAGACTCCAAGCAAATTTGCTAAATATAGTAACAAACTGATATCTAGTTTAAGCTTATGAGGAATACCAGGGAAACATGTGCTTTGGAAAATCTGTAATTCCTCTGACTCTTATTTCTTTTCAGCACGAGTGCTCAAGCCCTTCTGAACTTTTCAGTGGTTAGAACCTTTTATTCTGCACATTTTGAGGTGAAAGAAATTTTTTTTATTTATTTCAAACAACATATAAGCTTACACAGCCAACCCAAAGGAAGGTAAGTAATCTCTGAGCTTGGAGAGGAAGGAAAGCAGCAGCAAATGTTCATTCTAGCACAAGTAAATGAATCGCTGTCACTGCCACAGTTGTCTCAGCAGAAAAAAAAAAAAGTGCATGCCCCACATCACCATATAATCAAAACATGTGACCGGACAAATGAAAAAACGTGTCTCAGAAAATAGTCTGCATACCAAAGTACCCATGTCTGTGTAGAGAACACTCCTGCCTTCTGAAGTTATTTCATAACGGGACAGGAACGATCATCCGTGCAGCAATCAGTCTCCGCAATGAAAGAGAAAAGCTGCAAAGTACCTCACCTTAATTTACTGCCTGCTCTCCCAGAAATCACAGTCCTAGACATTCTCCTCTTAACTTTTGCCTTAGCACAAAACCAAAACCTCTTATCTTCACTATGAATAACTGCAATTTGATTTGATTTACTCTTCTTGACCTCCTGCTGTCGCTGCAAATGAGAGCTGCCTTCTCATCTGGTCGAGCACTTTCAGAGACATGAGCCCCCTCATTACACCTGCCAGTAAGAGCAGCATGCCCAGCTCCTCTTCAGGTGACTGCTGCTGGGAACGAGGAGAGACCCGTCCACACCGCAGACGGCTCACTGGGCCCTGCCCTTGCTGCAACACCTAACCACAGCAATCACATGGCTGCTGCCTCCCTGCCATCCCCATGTGGCTGCTGTCCTCTCCCCACTGCCGCGCGGCTGTGTTTGCAGGTCACCCTGCAACCCCCCCACATATTGTTGCTGTCTCAGCACAATGGGGAGACTGCAGGGCTCTTGCCTCCACATTTTTAATTCTTTCTTGCCTTGTTCCCCCTGCCCCCTCACACAATGTAGCAAGGCAAACCAAAAAAGCAATAGAGCATAAAGGCAGTTAGTTACATTTTCTATTAAGGAGATGGATATTTTACTTTGGTACATCCAGAAGTACTAGCAAAGGAAAGTATGTTCATTTTGCTACAAGTTCAGCGAATCTGTGCTAACCACAAAATGGTTCTTACGCTGGAACACTAAAAGCACATTCATCCAAGGTATACGTGCTTCATAAGAAACAAAAATAAAGTAAATTCACACTAGTGCAAAGGATTTATTAGAAAGTTTGCAGAAAACTAACTGTCCTCCAAACACCACCACCCTATTCACTTGTAGAGAGGTGTCAGAGTCTGCATCACATGCTCTGAGTTTGGACGAAAAGTTCACTAAATAGGTTGTCACATAAGTGCTGACTATTTCCTTAAGTATGAAATAGGCATCGGTATTTAATTCTGAATTATACTAATTATGAGGTTATGCAACAGTTCTTTCTCTACATCTTTTAAAAGTCAATTTATAAAGCTATTACTGTAGAGATGTCTTAAGAGAAAACCAAACACCCGCTTTTTCTGGCTTCCAAAACGTATAAGGAACCACTTAAAAAGTACTGAAAACCACAATGATGTTATGTTCTTGATTTGCGGGGGGGGGGGGGGGGGGAGG
>NW_008824900.1:7859766-7883931 GCF_000699105.1 Pygoscelis adeliae | reverse complement strand
GGGGGCTTCTTCAGATGAAGGATGTTGTTTTCTTATGTGCCTGAAGTACAATACTGCTTCTAAAGTGAGCCACTGTTAAGTTGGATAAGGGGAGAGTAGCCTGCACATTACAACAAATCATCATGATAAAGTCTTCCCAGAGTGCTGTTAATATCTTGTGCAGTGCTCCGAACATGACATACTTCATGCTTCGCTAAATTTATCCTTTCACAGCAGCTCCTTCATTTTGGTTGACCATAATCCTATAAATCTTTCCCCCAAGCACACCTGCTGACCTTCAGGCTACGAAAACTAACAGTCTCGGATATCCAAGTCAGCACTTGCAGTAATACTCTCCTACAGAAAAAGCAAGTGAAATTGGTGTTGAATGTTTTGCTATTGTCAATATTCATGATGGTATGTACACACACACACTTAATTATACATACACACAAATATATGTACCTCCATATATTTCTATACATCAATCTCTCTACATATAAAAATTTAGCTTACATTGCATTTGCTGCATCTATGATAGTCAATTAAACTGTACTAATTTAAGATTTCAGGCAGGCAAAAAACCAAGGAAGAACAAAATCATTAGAGATGGGAAAACAATTAAGCTCCTTAAGTCCACCTTCAAAGAGCAAAAGGGAGTGAGTTTGACATACCTACACAAACTATTTTTAGTCACGGATACAATTACACAAGGCTAAGTCCACCCGAAGGACAAAACCAGGGACCATACGCCATCTTCTGCATTCCACATCATCTTCGTGTCCTACAATGCTATCAAGCATATTTTAATACTCTGAAGATTTTGCTTCCACATCTGACTCATATTGGAAATCTAATGAAGCCTTGTCCTCCAGTGCAAAAAATTAATGGGAAGCAAGTGTGGGGTTTTTTGTTGCCTTTTTTCTTCTGTTAAATAAATTAATGCATTACTGTTTTGACGATCAAGCATCACAACATTTAGAACTCTTTCTCCTCACATTGCTGAGGTCACTGTGAGAGTTTTGCCATATTGTTGAAATGTGTTTTTCCCTTGAGCTATTGAACATTCTCAGTCTTAAAACCCTCTACACATCACTTCCAATCCAGAAACGACAAAAAATTATCTGAAGTAACAAAGATGAAATAAGAAAATGAATGCACTGCTGCTTGGTGAACTGGAATGTACTATGTTAATTCATACTATAAATTAGCTGCAGATAAAAAGGTAATTATGCGGATGAAGCCTGCTAGTGCTAGTTTTAGGAATAGCTTGATTATAGACTGTTAGCAAGGCCTTAGTACTTCCAGACAAAGGCATACAGAGGCATAAGTGGAAAGGAAGATTTGTACAAGGAGATCATACAGTATGAGCAAGAACACTGGATACTAGATACTTTATTCTTAAGCTGTAATCAGTAAATGCAACATACCCCACCCCCCAAAAAAAAACCCAACCAAGCCGAACCACAAATTTCAGCCTGCCTCTGTAAATTCCATGTAATCCCTAAAGACCGTGAAGTAAAGTATCATCAGCAGTCTTTAAAGAGAGCTCTATTAGTAATACTGGAAACTTTGAAATAATAAATGCTATAGTTAAATACTGTAGTTTCTCCTGGTTATTATGAGGTGAAAAAAAAAAACCATCAAATGAGCAGACACATGGAAAAACATGATACAACACTGAAGAGTCAATATGGTTTTTGCAGAGAGAAATCATTCCTCAGGAGTCTCTCAAGTTTTCCAAAGAACCAGCAAGTCTGTGTTTAAAAGCGACCCAGCCAATGCAAATACTTAAGATTTTTAAAAAACATTTAACAATGTCCCTCATACAAAAGGCTCTTAAAACAACTAAGCTGACAAAAGACAAGGAGGAAAGTCCTCCTGAGAATTCATAACTTAATAAAGGATGGGGTGGAGGGGGAGAGGAGCGGGAATAAAAAGTTTTCACAGTGGAGTGAAATGACTACAGCGTTCCCTAAGATTTTGCAGAGAGACATGTCCTTTCAATGAGCTGGGAGGTGACAATGTTTGCAGACTAGTCTGGAACGCGACTGCAAAGCATTGCAGATGGATCTCATGATTCTAAGCAATAAAGCAGCAGATGAAATCTAATATTAGTAAGGCATGCAGGGAAAGAAACAGCCCTTGCTATAGCTATAGAAAGATAAGCTCCAAATAGGCTATTTACACTCATGAAAGATTTTGGAGTCATTGTAGATGGTTTCCCGAAAACTACATCCTAAACAGCTGTCAAAAAGGCAAGGCAATTATAAGAATCATTAGGACAGTAATGGAAAACTTAGGTGTCACTGTATCATTTATACAGCTGTCGTGCATTTATACCTGGAATACAGTCATGACCTTCCCATTTCCAAAAGGATAAAAAGAAGATTAAAAAGGTGCTAAGGCACAGAACCATTTCCTTATTAGAAAAGAATATACTGACACAAAATCTTCAGGAACTTACCAGCTCCAACATCTCATAGGTAACATGAAGAAAATGAACCAAGAATGACTGAATTTTTCACAGTATCACTAGTAGATCAGTTGCATGCACTGAAACACTCAGCTAACATTTAAAAAACATACAGAAATAAATCCCTAAGTAGTAGATTTCCAAGTAGCATGTAACTGTGGAACTCAGTGTCACATGAAGTTACAAAGGCCAAAGTAAAAATTGATAAAGAATTAAATTCCTAAGAATTGGTGCATCTATTTTATTAAATACCGTGGTCCATATGCGACCTCTGTTGAAGGATGTATTTAGACCACCTGCAGCTGAAAGCTAGAAAGCATCATTCTACATTATTATTTCCTGCATGTTCCCTTAGTAGATGCTACTAGACACTTTCAAAAACAGGTCTTGGGCTAGACAGACTCGAAGAACTAACAAACTGATATAAAATGCTATTCTGAAAAGCTTACAGAGGCAGAGATGTCACCTCTCTCAAATCATATGGAAAAGCTATTGGCTGGGATAAAGAGAGGAACCAGAAAAAGCTCAGTGAATGGGAGAAGTTTCCAGCTATGGAAATCCCAGGTAACAGTACAAGTCATAATTTTGTTCACATAAATCAACATTTAGTATTACTAGTAAGGAAAACAGTATCTCACCAGTTTCTCCCAAAGCTACTTTGCTGCCTTCAAGGAAAACAGTATCTAAAAAGATAACAGAGACAGCATATGCTGATCTCACCAGAGAAGCGTGAGCCAAGAAGTCCCAAAATCTGTAACTGAGAAAACATCTTCAGGTTCTTATTTCTCCAAATTCTTTACCTCAAATTCTGTCTATATTCTTCATATCTATAAAGATTTTAGGAGATTTTTATGAAGGAATACTAAAAATTGTTATCTAATGCTACTGAGAAAATACACTAAAACATTATTAGACTATGATTAAAAATTACTTATTAGATATTCCATACTATACTTTCTCCAAAGTGTGGCTGAAGCCTGTCACATCTAGAGAACGTTCATGGAAAAGTAACATTTTCTGAAGGAGAAAAAGAAATTCCTTTTGCAATCTACTAGTGAAACTGTGTTTCAGCTACATTTGAAGAACAGAACAAATATTTAGAAGTACATTAAGCACTGTATGCTTCAGAATTAAAATCTGCATTTGCTAAACAAAATAAAGATCTGCGTCAGTTGATTTGGGGGACAAAGACTTTCCATTTTTAATAAATTTTTATGTTTGACAATATCCCAGTGAAATTAGTCACACAGAATCAGTTGAATTACTTTATTCACTCAGCATGTTACTTCTGAAGTGAGGCAAGGATTTCACAGCCTTTAAGATAAAAATGCCATTGAACATACATTACCAGAAAGTTGTGTCATCTCTACCCACCTGCTGAATGCTGTGACCAACAATTAAAATCATGCTGTCTGTTCTTTGACAGACAAAAGCAGCATTTCCATGGGGAGGAAATATGTGCAATTAAAATACCACCTATATCTCAAAAATCCAGAAGAGTGACACAATGGAGCATGCGTTTAATCTCAATTTAGTCCAAGCACTCCCTATGACAGAAAGCATGACTGATGCGAATTTATTATTCTATGTTGGCAGCGTGCAGCGTTCTGTGGCTCAGTTAAAAAAAAAAAAGAAAAGCACATCACTAAAATCTAGCATCCTCCTTTCTAAGGTGGACTCTTAATAGGCTCTCCAAAGGTACAAAATATGCATCCAGGACAAAATCACCTAAAATGTCCTGAACTTAGTTACAGATTCATTTTATTTAAAGCACCTCTTGGGACCTGGAGACAAGAGAGACAGTAGTCATGTTTAATACACGTTGAACAGCATACCTGGACAGACATCCATCACTGTATTAATATTGGACTTTCCATGAGCCTATAAATTCAAGTTTCTGTCCCAATTTCATTGTATTAAAGAAAATCTATTCCAAGAAAAATTACAATTACAGTCTTCTAATACTAAAGTATTTGGGTGAGTTCAAACAAGCACCACACAGTTGCTTTGATTAACAGTGTGGCAAATCCCAGCAGGCAAGGCTCTGATTTGATAGAGGAAATTGGAACAGTGAGACTCTAGGACTGATGGTCTACTACTTCTGCTGCCCCTTGAGATTGGGAATGAGGCAAAACTGAAACTCCTCCAGCTATAAGCAGATTAGCTGTGGCTCTCCAGTTGCTGGTAGTTTATTAGTGCAATCCTCAGTTTTGCAAACTTTATTTACTGTTATGACCCACACATCCTCTTTATAAAAAAACAATCTTTTAAATTCCCCCTTATCTACCCCAATAGGTAATTTTACTCCTTTTTCAAGTTAGATACATTGGCAATTCAGAGAAATCTTCCTATTGCCAACAGAAGTCTATCCTGTGAAATTCAATTTTGTTGTATGTTTAAGTGAAAACTCAACTCACTGAAATAGCTAGACTGCCTGTAGGAACTTAAAATTTAAAAAAAATCCAAGAATTTAACTCGCTAAAAACAACAGCTGGAATCTTTAAAAAGAAACTGCATGCACATGCACACATGCATGCCCCACTACTGACTGAGCTATCAGATCAGGTACATTACCTTTCAGTTTTATTTCTCTTCCCAATTTTAAACTGATTAAGCTAATTCCAATCAGCATGAAATAAAGGTTACACGCAAGGCACAATTTCACTTCCTAGCCTAATGCTATCATTAATTGCACACTCTTAAAACTTCACTTCATGCTGCATTGGTTTCAGTAGATCAGTGTCTAATTGGCATCAGTTAACTGACTGGATTTAAATTTGCTGCTATGAATTAATCAGTACTTCTTATACACATGAAATGCATTCAGCTGAGATACGGATTAAACTGTGTTAAAAGTAACTTTCAAGGACATGTTATCTGACTATAATACACCAGAATATGCACAAAAAAAAATCTCTCAAGACTGGTGTCACTGTTGCCTAACTGGTTAACACATGCTAAATCACTCATGCAAGTGACACGTCTCTGAATACAAATTATGCCCAAAATAGCTTTTCTAAGGAAGAAAAAAAGTGTATAATAATAAAACCTTGGTAAACGAGGTGAGTTACTGAACACCAGTTTCGCACATGCTTCATTTCAGCAAAAGCTGAGATGGACCAAATTCTCCTCTATCTAACTTGTGGGTCTAAAATTCAGGAGAGAGTGGTTAATAAATATGCATTTTAGAGACTGAGTTCGTAATACTTTGCATATACCTGCTGTCTTAAAAGATTTCAGAATGGGGATCCTATTCATTGTTTAGTGAGTGCACTGTGTTCACATGTCAAACAACAGCTGTGCACATTGATAAACTCTCACACTGAAAAATCTGGATGATTGTTGGGGTCCAGGAGTCTCACTCAGAGAAGACTTGGATCGCAAAAATAGTGCAAAAGCAGTTTATAAATTGAAAGATTATTAAATCAAAGAGTTGATCCCAACATGGGCAGGGCATAGTCCTTAAAGACCGAGTATTACAGAAAAACTGCTTTGGATTTATTTCCAACAAGAGATGTACTGCAACACAGCAACAGTAACAAAAATTGATACAAAGAATAAGGTAAGCTGGACAATTAAACAAAGCAGGAAGAAAAAGCTAGTCCATTTTTGGTAAGCTCTGTTATCTACAAAGAAACCGCACAATACTAATTGCACAACAACAGACTTTGCAGATCTTTTATTTGCACAACGTACTTGGACACAACAGCCAGCTTTAATCTAAATCCCTCTGCTTTGCTATATGGGCAGCATCAGATTCAAAACAAAGAAATACAACAGTCATCCTGTACTAAAAAGTCTTAATCAGCATCCTAAGTCAGCTTGTTTGTGCAGCTGGAACTTACTGGTAAATGCAGAGCTTGGAAAACAAGCTCTTGTGAAGAAGCACAGAGCTAAAACAAAGAATTAATAGCCACAACAAAAGATGTTGCAAAGTAATCCAATTTATTACTCTCACAGCTCCAGTAAAAAGATGTAAAGGAAAAGCATTTACCATTGGAGAGCAGACATTTAAAGTCAGTATTAAAATTGCAAAACAAGGTAGAACGACATCACTTTAAAAAGGAAAAGAAAGGTACTGCAAACAGTTAAAAGTATGAGAAGACTTTCAGAGTAGGTAACTGTCTTCCATTTGTGATATGAATAAGAACAAGATCATATTAAATGATGATGCAGACTTGATGCTCATTCTGCTGCCAGAGCAGCTCCATTTTTTCCCCCCAGATCACTTTTCGTCAGAATTTCCAATTACTTAAGACTGAGCTAACAGGATGGTTAAAAACTGTACTCAGGCCCCGATTCAATCAATAATTCAGATCAAAAAAAGAAAACATATTTTTCATTCTCCATATTATCTGGTATTACTCCATTGTTTCACTCTGATATAGTGGCATATTTTCTTAGCTAAGCGTTTATCACACATGTGCTTTGATAGCAAGTTTCTGGTGTCCTTGACCTGAGTTTTAATTCTTTTCCAGCTCGCTGCAGGATTTTGTCAGCCTGTGAACCACTACACAGATGAACCGGTTTCTTTTCCCACAGTTATAATAAAGCACGTTATTTGTGATTAGAGTGCTTGCATAATTATGCAGGGGAAAAACATTCCATGCTTTCCATAATTTCTAAGTAATTTAGGACAACCTACCTCAAAGCCATGACTATGTCAACTAGAGTCAGCTGTCTTGGTTATTTAGATCACAGGACTAGCGTTAGAATTGAAGAGTTGCTTTAAGATGACATGTTTTCACTGTAACAGTGCTTGAAACAGGGCTGTATTTTAATTACATCATAAATATACTTATATGACTTATGATTTCAACGAAGTTATTATTCACAGCTAGAAATATTTCTGAAATAAGAGAACCTTTAAGTAGACAAATTCGTGCCTTACCTTGTGAAAGGCACTGATTTGCCAGAGCAACCTGTCCAGAGTGTAGATACAGATTAAGACGTGTGAAGATACTGCTCAGAGATGGAATTGTAATGAAGCAGAAGGCAACACAAGCCTAAAGCAAATTAAAAAAATGAAACTGAAGAAAATTCCGGACTCAGAGTTATAGCAATCATTACTGATTTTATACACGATTAGGAATCGAGATCTGTAAATCAGTTTTGGGAAAGACTTTCAATAAAAAGCAAATATTATGTTAAGTCCAAAATCAGCAGCTTCAAATTTCTCATTATTATTTCAATAATTATAACAATATTTATTATTATTAATTATTATTATGAGTAGATTAGCTCAAAACTTACTCTATGACTCTAGCTCAAAGAGTTCCTCTCTCCTCAAGTAACCAGCTTGTAGCTCAAGACCAAAATCTAACTAGAAAAGCAGACTACTGGTCCTCAGGGACAATCCATCTGTCAAACTGGTCAAAGCAGGCGCATTGTGTAGATGTGGGAGGAAGCAGATATAGTGCAGCATGCTGCAGCTTGAGACCTACTGGAACAGCCCAAACACCTAGATGGAGCGAGTGGCTCCCAGGCATACAGAAGTTGGCCAGTGTCACCCTACCTATCCTTTGTCCAGGACATCACGCACAGGTGCCGTGAACAAAAATCCATTAATGAATGGTAGCATATGCAAACACCTTCACAACACATGAAGATGAAGACATCTTAGTTGCTACGTTTCAGGTGAGAAGAAGGGAACACAAGCAACTTGCATAGCCTGTGCGTAGTTCAAAGCTCATTGGACCATATCTGCACAGACTCAGAGGCACTAAAGCTGAAAGAAGCACTTAATTTGAAATTCAAATACTGATTTCAGCATATCAACACTGAAATTATGAGACAGAAGTTTAAATACATTCTTTTCCCCTCTATCTCCCATTCTCTCTGTGACTGAGTTACATAGAAGTTAAGTATTTTATTTCAAATACAATTTGAAAAGCTGAGCTTTCTAAAATTCACTCAAACACCTCTCCAATGAACCTTCCTTTGGAGAGGGAGTCAATCTTGTTCTTTTTTAACACAAAGTTGCCATTAGATGCTTTGGGTCTTTTTTTTTTTCTTAAACAGCAGCATTTGGCTTTAGAGAGTAAAGATCAATGGTAAAAAGAGAAAATGAGACTACAAACAGTGTCAAAAAATACTAACATATTGTTTTTGCAAAAATTATAAACTTAGGTGGCAACAGATAGTATTATCTGCTAAGAAGGCAGGTTCAAACTTTATTAGAGTCAGACCTACCCTGACAAATGCAGCAGTCTTTCTGGAATGATTTCCTTTCATCACCTTTCTTGTTTCCATTGCTAGCTGGTTCACAGACTACACATAAAAACCAAAAGCAAATCATTAAGAAAAATGCACAGATTTATTAGGTCAGCAGCAAATAACAAACTGCATGTTTTACTGCATGCATTTAGAAAACAGAAACTGTCAAAAGGGACCCTGATATGGTGTGCCCTCACTGTACTTTTCAGTTTTTACTTGGAGAATTTCAGTGACTGTTCCTTAAAGTAAGTATGATGCTGAAGGTTTGTGAAGGTAGACTTGTTGATTTATTCAAGGCTTTGGATCATCCCTTGTGTGCTGGTTTTGGCTGGGATAGTATTAATTTTCTTCAGAGTAGCTGGTATGAGGCTATGTTTTAGATTTATGCTGGAAACAGTGTTGATAACACAGGGATGTTTTTGTTGTTGCTGAGCAGTGCTGACACAGAGTCAAGGCCTTTTCTCCCTCTCACACCACCCCACCAGCGAGCAGGCTGGGGGGGCACAAGAAGCTGGGGGGGGACACAGCCGGGACAGCTGACCCCAACTGACCAAAGGGATATTCCACACCATATGACATCATGCTCAGCATATAAAGCTGGGGGAAGAAGAAGGAAGGGGGGGACATTTGCAGTGATGGCGTTTGTCTTCCCAAGTCACCGTTAGGCGTGATGGAGCCCTGCTTTCCTGGAGATGGCTGAACGCCTGCCTGCCCATGGGAAACAGTGAATGAATTCCTTGTTTTGCTTTGCTTGTGTGTGCTGCTTTTGCTTTACCAATTAAACTGTCTTCATCTCAACCCACGAGTTTTCTCACTTCTACTCTTCCAGTTCTCTCCCCCATCCCACTGGGAGTGAGCGAGCGAGTGGCTGTGTGGTGCTTAGTTGCGGGCTGGGGTTAAACCACGGCACCTTGCTTCCCAGATATAGTGCTGTCATCACCCCCTTCCTGGTGCAAAAATCATGATTTCTAGCTAACACACTTAGGGAAAAAAAAAAAAAAACAAAAACAAAATACTAAAAGGATTTAAGAGAAGATACAATGTTGCAAAGGAATCAGACGCAGCTAATGCTCACCTGACATGTGACTCAATACAGAAAAGAGATTAACCTTCCCAATCACAGCAGGACTCTGCCTGTATCTGCAGCCAGACACAGTCTAATCTCTCCTAGATGGAGGATTATAGAAGACAGAACCCATATTCTGAATGCACAAAAGTGCCATTTATTTTATTAGACATGAAATCTGTTGCAAGATAGACAGTTTTCTTTGTCGCAATGATACTATGCATGCCTGCCAAGCAAGAACTTCAGAGAGTTTAGGGTGATAAAATGAGAGATGATATCAAAGTCTACTTTAAAAACATGTGATAAAAAGACTTCAGATTATTTTGACATAGACCAATAATCTGGGCAGGGAATGGGAGACCTGCAAATATATCCCCACTTATTAAGGTAAAGTCGACAAACTGTAGCTTACATGAATCAATTGGACTAGAACAGGCTCCAGATTGCAAAACATTGACCTGGCTTCAACATAGAAACTCAGCTGTTGTTCAAAGTCACGGCCAAATGAAACCTATAAAAGAAAAAAAAAATCCCCTAGATTTTACCACTGTAGGCCATTAACTTTAAGAAATATAAAACTGCATGCAGATAAACCACAGATATTCAAAAGTCAAAATCCCCATATACTGGTAAGAAAAAAACCACCATTAACAGCAAAATAGCACCTGGAGAATCTCTGTCCTTTTACCTGTCTGCTTTCCAATACTTAACCTTCAGGGAAACTTGAAAGTTTTGCTGGAGCTTTTTGTCCATACTCCACATGATCTTCTACTTTACAGATCAAGTATTTACCAAGAAAACAAAATTTAAATCCTAGATTTGTGAAGTGTTTTCAAAACTAGCAGAACTCTTGATTCTTTATGGAACAGGGACAAAGGCTTGGTATAATTCATACTCAAAAAGCAAAACAAAAAAAACCCCAGAAAAACAGAAATAAATCAGTGAATCTGTATTCAGATTCCTGTAATTTCTAGTTGCTAAAGGGCCTCCAAGAGAAATTAGTATTTTCCTAACTAGATATACCAATAAGAAAAGCAGGTTTTCCTTGAGTTTGGTTAATAAATATATGCTTATATAGTATGGCAAAAGCCTGCAACCTTACATGCTGGCAGGAAAGAAGTCAAAAACAACCCTTCTGTGAGAACACCCTACTTCCAACCCTCGAGATTTTAAAAAACCAAGTGCTGTCAGCTGGAGTGTCTCAGCTGTCAATTAAAAGCCTAGCCAGAGAAACAGTCTCCAGGCAGTCTACATTTATGTACTCAAATGGAATTTTTTTTCTAATAGAAGTAAAGGTTGCAGTATTTATTATTTCTCAAGCCACATGCAAAAGAAGTTTTTACAGAATTAAAATAAAAATTACATTTAATTCATACAGTGAAAGATCAAAGGAACTGCACCAGAAAACAAAGGATTGCTTCTTACGTTACAGACAACTGTCTTCGCCTTTCCTCTATTTGTGCAACTGCTGATTCTTGAGTCCTAGTCTCAAGAAAACCTCTCTAAAAATATAACATTTTCCACAAAAAAGCCTGACTGTAAGAATGACTGTTGCAACTGCTTTTCCCTCCACACCTTAATGTGTGCTGGTTTAAAATTTATAACTAGTCATTTTGCTGCTATGGGATTTTTTTTCCCCCTAAACCAAGACTATAAAGCCACACCAAATATTATTCAATGTGGGAAATCCTCCTAAAGGAAATTATACAATATTATACTGCATATAAAGCTTAATAAAGCAAAATTATATTAAAACATATTAAATAGCAAATTATTATAGCTGAAGAGAAAGCAACCATCTAGAGATAAATTCATAGAATTGCAACAAAGAACAAAGAGGACAAGTAGAGACAAAGCCTGTCAGCTCCAACTATGTGAAAGAAAAGCCAAGCATCAAGAGTACCTGGTTAGAGAATAAAAAAATCTTGGGAACACCTCCCTAAAACAACCTGACATCTCAAACACAGCAGACAAGAACAAAAGATTTTACTGGGATACGAGGGAGGGAAGGGTTAAAAACTAATTTCAAGACAAAACAACTGGAGTTGTTGTGGGGCTACTAATTTGATTATACAAATTATCTTATTTTTAAATTAAGATACACAAAGATAAGAATAACATACAAGTTACATTTATTTTGTGTTTTTTAAAGCTATTGGTTCCATTTAGAGCTGGGTAGTGGAACTTCATTCACATAAATCAGTGACCTCTCTGATGCTATAATAGGCAAGACTTTAATTGCTGTTTAACTTTTAAATACTTACCATGTTTTATATGAGATTTAAAAGACGAGCAGAAAATATGATTAAATAAACAACATGCACACTTTAAACTCTCATATTGCATCATGTCAGCTTCAACACTGTATGATATTTCTTCCAACACATGCATACTTATTTCACTAAAATACACCGGTTGGGGTTTTCAACAGTCTTTTGCGCAAGTCAGACACGCAGTCTCTGATTCAGCTACATAGGCACCTGTTTCTCATGGGGATCTCATGAAAATCCGAGCTATAAGGTACACCCTAACAGTTGCACACAATTGTCACTCACCATTTTTATGAATCCATTTATCAAAGCTGCTAACATTCTTTTCTCATCCTCAAGTGTTAGTGCACTGTAAGAGAAAATTTATACGGTAAACTTTAGAATATTACTTATTTATCTGTAAAGTTTCAAATTATACATACTAATTTTTATAACATTACGTCCACATAAAATATTGCACACTAAGACCACTAAGCTTGTAATTCTAGTTATAAAGCAATAAAACTAATTTTAATATGGCTATCACCAAGTCAACCATGCACCAAACTAAATTCCAAATTAAAAAAAAACGTAAAAATTGCTAAGAGTGTCTTTAGATTTTACAGAAACTCAGATTTTGGCATGAGGAGAAGGAAGCTAAGCTCACGTTCTTTACTGCAGCAAGCAAATGGCTTCAGTCTTGTGTTACAACATGAGAACTGGAGTAGGAACTGATTATGAAAACCTAAAGAAATTAGTAAATCTATTCTTAGAAGAAAGTTATCCTAGTTAAGGGGAAAAGCTTTTAAAATACACTTTGAATAGTATATGTAATAGCTAACGTATTTATTTTAGAAACAACACTAGTTTATTGTTTTGTTTGGGTTTTTTTTTTTCTTTTTACTAACCCTGCCACATAATTTAAAAAATAATTAACATCACCTTGTTGCAGTGCTGCCTTTTTGATGTTTTAGTAAGAACTGAACTAAACTGATACGTTTATATGAGTTTCAAGATTATCACAGACACCTATTCTATAGGAAGAGTCCAAATCTGCTTTTAAACAAATTTACATCACATGAAAATCCAGTAAGCCAAACCTGTTTCACTGAAAATGGATGAACAAAAAGTTAAATTACAATTAACTAATACGATTTAATCCTTTTACTATTATATACTTGTCTCCAGCTTTGACCTTTAGTATATCAGTTACCAATTTCCTAGCTCAGACACCAGATGGGAAGAGAACAATAGTTGTATTATACAAATTCAGTAAAGGAGGAAAGAAAATCTCAGCATGATTAGCTCATTAGTGCATCGCCAATCAAAAGAGTCAACTGATGTGCTCTGAAAGGCTCTGAAGACTTGTAATGAGACCTCCGGGAGAGTTATAGATTTCCAGTTCAATTCTGAATCAGACCTCTACCAGTCTAAAGGCTGTTATCCTCCGAACAGCTGTTACGAGGGTCAGCGAGCCCTACACAATGGGTTGGGAGTTTCCTGAACCAGGATGTAAAAATAGATGCAGGAGTTACTTTAAGATAGCATTTACGATGATTCACCAATAAGAGATGACACAACAGAACCAAGCTAACTATGTACACCATATTATCTCAGCTAAAAGAACTGCTGGTTTAAGGGAGTTTAAGGATCCCAGTAAACTATCAAATTGTTTTGGCAAAACATCAGAGGAAGCACCAAATATGGATTGCCATAAACTGCTTAATTTTTTTCAATAAGCTGTTTTAGCTTCAATATATTGTTCTATTTAAAGGTTGAAGTGGCTTTTAGTGCAACATACAGCCAAATAAGGTGCTCTAACCCAAAATAAAGCACTTTAGCTGGTATAAATTGGAATTACATGCCAAATCTGACTTCTTTATTGGCAATAAATCTTGCATTCATAGTATATCAAGGCTGAGAAAGTTACAAGTTCCTTTACAGTGTCTGCCACACTAAGACGCTCTGGGCTCAGAGTGCCAAAAGAAACTGTGCCCTTACAATTCTACTCAACCCAAACCAGAAGAAAAAAAGGAGATCTTTGCTCTTAAGATCTAAAATTTGCAGCATTATGATTCTGGCTCCATTTTCAATCAGACACAGATCTCTGTGTGATTTTTGCAAGTTAGCTAGAAACTACAGCTCTTTTCCACATTGCACAATGGCTATTCAGTGAGGGTGTAACAGGGCACCCAGGATCCCTAACAACCTCAGCACTCAAAGTCAAGGGGAAAAGAGGAGGATTTAGGGGAAAGACATAGATGATTCAAGAGCTTCTCCGCTGTTCTAGCTTCCCCTGTTCAAGTTCCTAGAGATCTTCCAGGTGTCCTTTTAAAGATTTCACACCCCTTTGTAATGGCTGAAAAAAGTGGCCCAAAAAAAGGTATAATTGAGTATGGCAATCTGTGCTTTAATAGCTACACATTTACTTAAATCTCAAAAATAGTTTATTATTCACTATAATTCAAAGATTACATTGGTTTCACTCTCAAAAATATTTTTAAAAGATTGTTTAGTGACTCTGCTTCGCTAGAAAACTACAAAACTTGCTACTTTCCTTTTAAAATTCTGCTTCAGTATTAAAAATAAAGCAGTAATTAAAGAGCAAATAGTACATGCTGCCACTTCACTGCACAGCTCTTCCCTCACCACTAATTGGATTCATGTCTTAATCCACTATGAAACAAACAGCCTCAAAAATGTGCAATGTACACCAAGCAGCCAAACTTTGCATAAACGATAGTTATTAGTATGAGTAAAGTTAATCTTACTTCACAGAATCATGCATCGTCTTGCAGACATGCAGAAGAGCATTGAGTATAACAGGATCCTTTGTAGATTACTGCTGATGCCTACTTTTTTATGTGATGAAAAATCCTGCTCTGTCGAAATAAAAAATAATTAATAGAATAACACCCATTTAATGCATAATTCCAATCATCAGCATTGTATGACACTACAGAAGTTTTATATTCATTTTTTAATCAACAGAACTCCAAAGATCACATGGTTAATAGATGTACAATTCCAACAAATGCCAGTCAAGAAATATTATCTTAATACACGGAGCTTTACTGCCAAGCCACAGAATCTGACTCCTTAAGGGACACAACAAGCTAGATGTGATACATTGAGGCAATTTAAGAACATCAAAACAAAGCAATCCTAGATCTACCAAGAAGTAATATAGTTTCTCAGCTACTGATGGACAGACAGGAAGGATAAATGTCACATTTAGGTACAGAGGCACACGTGCAGTGGAGCACCACTAAGATGATTAAGGGGCTGCCGCATCTCTCATACGAGCAAAGGCCAAGAGAGCTGGGACTGTTTAGTCTAGAGAAGGGAAGGCTTTGGGGGCCTTAGCAGTGTAAATAAATACCTGAAGGGAAGGCGAAAAAGAAAAAAAATGTTTGAAGGAACCTGTTAAATATTTGAAAAGAAAAGGACTGTTTGACTTCTACAGTATTTGAAGATGAAGCCTCATCTTCTAAGTTCATTTTCAACTGTGGAAATACCCATTTTTCTACATAGTGGAGCTTGTAACAAGAGACTGTCTCTCTTCCTCCATTATACCACGGTAACAGTTCTGTGCTGTCACATCAGCTGGAATACGAAATAAATTTCATAAACCAACTAAGGCAACGTAAATTTAAAAAAGCTCAGAGAACAACTATTCTGTAAATCCACAGCAAGTCAGCATCAATATGATTACTTCAGTTTCAGCTTTCTTTGTGAACAGTTAAACAGTCAATCAACAGATTAACAAAATTGACATATTTTTGTTTTTTTTCCCCCCATAGCCTGGAACACCTTCACAAGCTAAGTGGCCTATATACTGACTCATCTTCCCTAGCAATCTTTCAATACATTCCCCAGACCCTCCAGAGTGCATTTAATCTCAATATTCTCCACTTACTTAATAAAAGATTCCATAATGCACTTGCAAACCTCCACTCTCACACTTTCCTTCTGGAACATATCCAGAAATGGCAAGAATTTCTCCTGAAAGTACAAATACATAAACAAGTAAAATTAGGTATTATACAAACAACACGCTAAAACAGTAAGTATTTTGGATAAGTTTTATAATCATAGCTGCTTTAGTTAAAATTATTTTAATCTTTTTTGGAGACAGTAATTTATCTTGAAGTATGAAAGAGTGGAACAAATGGAAAAGCACCGATGGCTGAAAGGTGTATCAAGATATTGACTGCAGAGATCCAGAATAAAACACAAACCACAGAACTCTTTGAATCAAATGTTGCAAATTTTTTAAAAGCAATCATATGCTTGAAACAGCTTAAGATCATGACAAATTCAGACATCTATGGGAACAAAAGGTAGGATATTAAAAACAATGAAAACAGGCCACATGCCAGCAACCATTTTGCATGTATCCACAGCAACTTGAAGGTCCAAGATATTCAAATTTTCTTCAAAGATAAGGGTTTAGGTTGTTAAGGTACTGAAATACTTTCTGTACTATCTCAAGAATATAGCGCGGGTAAGTTTTTCAGAATTTTCTGAGCAATTTGTGAACAAGACTTGACTCCAAATCCACAAGGTCAGTCTTGAATTTCACTCTTCAACTGGTTTCAGTACTTTGACACCTGCTGTCTTTGTTCCTCTTTCTCTACCTCATATACAGTCTCTGACCTCTCTAAGTTTCACTTTGTTTCAATGCCAAACTTAAGCCCAACAACAGAGCTTGTTAAGTATATATCGTAACATAGAAACAGCTATCAGCAATTACACGAACACACACAAATAAATGGTATTTTATCTTCCATTGATTGTCTATGTATGCCATAGTACCAAACAAACTTAGAGAATCTAACAGCCTAAGGAAAAAAAAGTATAGAAAACTAGAATTAGAATAATGAATATTTAAGTAGTAAGTAGCAGAGAGCTTCCAAAACGTTTTTGCACTTATCTACTTGATAAAAAGTCCTCTCACTATGCGAGCTTGCAAACAATCTAAATATCCGAGTCAGGTAAATTCTCTTGCAGAAACAGTGCAAAATAGTTCTTCCTAAAAATTTATTAAACAGAGTATCACTTACCACTGAAAAAAGCAGAGAGAAGTCATAGATATAGGAAATAACTTTCTGAATAATTGACTGCAGCTGCAGGGGGGGGGGGGGGGGGGGGAGGAGAAAAAAAGAGGAAAATTATTGTAATACAAGTTAAATTAAGGCTATCCACACCAGAGATTATTCTTCTCTAGTTATTCATAGAAAACTGGGTTGGAAGACACTTCAAGCATTCATCAATGTAATTTCTTTCCCCAAAGCAGGATCAACTACAGCTATGCTGTTCCTAACAGATGTTTTTCCAACATGCTCCTCAGAATTCTCATGAACAGAGGCTGACCAGCCTGCCCAGGCTTTATTTGTTCTTTACTTTTTATAGTTAGGCAGATTTTTCCAATTTATAGCCTGCATGTTCTCCAGCTCTCTAGACTAAAAAAAAAAAACCCAAATAAACAAACAAAAAACCCAAACCAGTTTGTTAAATCTTCTTTTGTAGGCACTTAATCTACCCTCCAAGTAACCACAAAAACCACATTCTAGAACCTCTTCAACTAATCCCTATCTCACCTGGCATGCAGACTCAAGAACTGGACACGATAACTCACCGAACTCCTAACAATGCCAAGTAGACATGGAATATTTCATGGTTTACTTCTGTTTAAACAGCCTGCCATGACTGCTAATTTTCTTCAGCAGAACACCACTGTTGATGTAGGAGTTAACTATTGCTACTTCTAAATACATAAATCATTCTGGTTTAGTTAGGGAAAAAAGGAGGAACAAATCACAGCATTACACTGTTCCAAAAGGCTCCCCAAATTATAGCCAGTGTTTAAAAATAATTATTTTGTGGTAGGAGACGTCAGTAATGTTTAAGAAATTAATTTCATCTAAGAAAATGCACATCAGATTTTTACATATTTGGCAAAATAAATTCTTTACCTGTGGGTAAGCATCTTCAAATGCTCGATCAGGAGTCATGTGTTTGATAACATCAGCCAAAACTGTATTGACCTCTCGCTTCTGTGTAGTGAAAAATGAGTAATGAAATCAGCACATAAATCAAGTCACTAGAAACCAGTTGGATAATTTATTTCCATTTGCCAAAGCATCAGCTTTCTACAGAGCTCTAGTTAAGCCAGGAACTTTAGCCATAGCTCCAGTAAATCCTTACTTGAACTGGTCCATTTGCCATTAAAATAAAAGGAAAAGAAATATGCAGTTCTGGGGAATGGTGAAGGCTCCTTCAAAGCTGCATCTTTTGTCCCAATTCATCTTTCATGAAAGGAAATACATTTTTTCATTCGCTACTGAAGTCCTGCACAGTTATACTGAATAGTCACAGCTTTTCCATTTTTAATACCAAACTGCTAATATAGCCACCTAGTCTGTATCAGAAAACCTTCAAAGGAAACAAAGTAATTTTGACGTACCGTAAAATGTCTGCATGTATACTCCACCCACACTTCAGCACAGTTGATATAATCCTAGAAATACATGTGTCTTATGATTACCAATATTTACAGGAGATTAGGAGAAATACACTTGCAAAAATTACACTTAAAAGAATTAACTCCTGAGGTATGATTCATTCAGACCTAAAGATCTAGCACTAATGACAAACCGCAGAAGTTGCTTATGTAGAATTATGTTATGTAGAATTAAGTTATACTTAAGTAGAGCTCAGAAAAGCAGGGATCATATAAAGATATTACCAGGTATCATATTTTTTGGCAACTGTGTGTATCTAGAAAAGGTAAACCATGTCACGCTAAGCATAAGCTTACTGAACAACTGGCTACAATTTTGTCCTAAACACAGAATCAGTAGTGAAACAGAATGGACAATAACTCACCTGTGGGTTCTTCAGCTTTGTTATAACCTTCCAGGCTTCATTTAATATTTGATGGCGATCATTTTCAGGAGGATCAGCCAATGCCAAGTTTAATCCCAAGGAGCGAAAGAGGAGATGCTGAAAGTTAATGAGAAATTTTAAATTAAAAGCAGAAAATGCATGTCCGTCCAATGCTGCTCTAGCAGGTACACTGATCAGAAAGGTTTTTTGGATCAAACCACCTTTTATTTAAATGATGTGCAAGTTATGTAGGCAACTAAGAGTATAAAGAACTCTGTCAGGCAATGAACAGGAATTGTAACAAATTACATACAAAAAGTTACCTTTGGGAATCCAGATTCATCACACTCTTTAATCATGCCAATGAAGTCCATAGATCTTGCAGCAATAAACTCTGCTCTGAATGCTGACATTACTGAATTCAACAGCAAAGCACTACAATGAACATAACACAAATCAACACAGCTCAACATCAACTAAAGTTTTGTTGTCCCTTTACTTACATTAATCTGAACTTCTTAGACTAACAACTGTCCAGCATCTATTCTAAATTTAAAAAAGGGGGATAAGGAAGAAAAAAGCCTCACAAATCAAGTTTGCATTGATGAGGAGTAATAGTGCATAAGCAAAACAAGAAAACATTAAGCCATCAGATAAGAAAAAGGTAACCCCGCCTGTAGAATACTTGTTCCGCACAGGTTTTTTTTGAAGCCATCATTTTACCAGAAGTTTACTAGAAAGATCAAGTAAACCAGGAGTAGCTGACACGTTTAGAAACTTACTCTCTCTTTTTAACCACAGTTCAGAAGTATACTTTGGCAGGGCAAATCTCTATTGAAGTTTTTCTCACTGAATTAAAATATATATGCATTATAAAAGTCAGATTTCTAGCAGCTGCATTGTTAGGGTTAAAATAAATCCAGTCATTATCATACGATAACTGGCAATGACATTTATGATTAAGCATTCAGACCCATATTTGTATTACTATCAAGCCAAAGTTACCAATGGAAGAGTAAACTCATTGCATTACTGTAAAACCCAGTTTACTGATACTATTATGCAAACATAAGAAACAAAATCCAGTATAATTCAAAAGGCAACTCCTTTGGGCAAACTCCGCCATGAGTTAGCACAGAAGCTGCCTCATAAAACAGTGTCCTTCACTAGTCTGAAACAGACAGTTTGAATACAGGGTGGTTTACCTTGAGGGAAGTTCTATGGAGCACTTAAATAGCCCAGGATTCTCTGTGTTTCTGACTGAGCATTAGTGGTCACATCGCAATTTGACTAGAATTTGCATTTTATCATGAGACAAGTACTTCCAGTTCACTAGGTATATGCTTTGCAATACAGAGAAGCAGGCTGCCACTTTTCACTTAGACGGTTGCAACGTAGTTCATGGAACATACTGAGATTATCTGAAGATTTATATACTGATGCCTCTTGCTTTGTAATATTTTTACAGTCATGAGAAGACATAAAAACACAGAACTCCACTTTAAAAGAAAATTACCATGCTTTATAGATCATCTAAACCAGATTATTCAACTTCCCAATAAAAAAGACATGTCCCGAAAACATTTCTTTGAAAAAAAAAGCCTATTATACTCAACATTTTGTCCTTCCTTCAAAGAGCAGACACAAAGAAGAGGCACCTAGCTCATCTTTACAACAAGAAATGCTAAAAGGTGATTTAAAAATAAGTTCCACAAAACAAATCAACACCTATACAAAATAATTAATACAGCAGAGTATGTGGATTATTTTTACCCATATTATACACTCTGATACAATAGCATCTTCACATCACATTTTTAAAATCACACTTTCCCCGCACTCCTTAGCTCAGTCACAGAATGCTAATGCTGGCATTCCTCATCTAAGTGATTAGCATGTTTTAGTTCCTCAGCCACTGCAGAACTGGACTATGCAAAGCACATCAGAAAAAAATAGGCAGCTGAAAACTTTCACAGAACTCAGCTTACCTAACCAGTAAAATGAACTGAGATTAGCTCATCAGCAGGCCAAATTGCATTCACCCAGCTCAGAAAGTACATCCAAAACTTTCAGACCATCTTCCTGAACTACTCACTGAAGGTGATTAGTCTGCACACAGACTTCTAGGAGACATTTGGGATACTAATTTTAATGTTGAAAAAAGCAGTCGCCTAAATATTACCATCTTCCAAAGGTGTCAGCTGCTTTACAACTTCCCTTGCAAAATGCATGTATGGGCTGACTGTAGCCAGTGGAGGCTAGGGGGAAGGAAGGGGAGGAAAACAGAGTAAAATGAAGCACAACCAGGAATCTGAGACATGGCTGATGGAGAATACATTACGAGTCCTAAACTTTGGCTTAGGAGCCAAAATGCAGCAACGAAGTTAAATTAATTAACTTTTGCTCTACAAGTGATCTACCATATTTTAGAACTCATCTCTGGAAAATACATGTTCATAATCATGATTAAGCAAGCTAGTGGGAGAACAAAAGCTATATTATGCATCCAAAAAGTGTTTTCAAAAGGGAGAGAGAGAGAATTTTATTACAGGGACTCACAGGTACTCATTACAGACTCGTGTCTTCTACATTGTGCAATACTTACTTGTTCCCCAATTTTTTGCATCTCTCCATCATCTCAGTAAGCAGAACCTGGAAGAATTACTTATTAAAATAAGTGAGTCGAGACTCTGCAAATAAATTCTGCTTTAATTACTGTAGTGAAGTCTACCAAAAGCTGTTTTAATTACCTACCCACTACATTCCAATAATCCTGTCTTATCCTGTATTTACAACACAAGAAAACAATGGTGTAGTACAACATAAACCACACCTACTAGAATAGGTACAGTGGCATTTTAATCAAAAACACCATTTTATGGAAGTCAAATTTGCAATCCTTCAGCCATGCCATTTCTCAAAATAATTACTATTTGCCAGCCCGGTCAATTACCTCTGGCAGGAGAGGTGAAGATTACCAACTCTCTGCCACAGAATGCAAACCAGACTGACCGAGATTAAAATAGCCTGTTGACTATGTTAGGCAATTACAAAGCTACAGTTTACTTAAATCATTTTTGTATCTGTATGACAGAAGAAACTAATGAATTCAGGAAATACAAGATTAAACTAGCTAAAGGACACAGCAAGGCACAAACAGGAACACGGCCTATGAATTTAAAGTGGTCTAATTTGAGCTTTGTGGAAATGAACATTCTTCCTGCATAGAAGAGAGAAATAGGCAGTCGTATTAATACTTGCTTTCACACTCATGTAAGTACTGACTGAGGGGTTTTTTTAATAGGCAAAATTAACTCTTCACCCCAACACTTCCTTTAATATCAAGCATTACCATGCTTACTTACTTCAGGAGCACGGTAAGCAATACACTGTAAAATCCAGTCTATAGCAGGAGAATATAGAGTCAAATACAAAGGAATCTCCACACATTGTACTACCAGCTGATTCTGAACCGTATCCCCATGAATCTGTTGAAATAAAAGACAAAAACATGTTGCTGTGAAAAGGTATTTAATAGGAGGTATGATAAACTGGACAAAGTTTGTATATGAACAGAAATGACAACAGGCAAGATCACAAAGATACACAGATATTCTGAAGCGTTCTTTGCATGCTGGGTAAAAAAAATATCAAGCTTATAGCAGGTATTATTAAAGTATGGAAACATGCTGAATAGAGCAGTTTCAACTTATCAGAATGTATGTAAAATTTCCCATACTATATCTGGATACGGGAACATCCCTAAATCTAGATTTAAGAACTTCAAAGATTTTAAGAAAGTATGCGGTAGTTTGGTTAAGGAGCATATTTAAGTGATTTTGTGAATAAAACCCCTATTTGCTTACTTGTTTAAATGTTAGAAGAAAATCAAAGAAATTTTTATTAAGGCTTTCTTTGAGTTGTGGTGCCACTTCCATCCCAACCTGTATTGAAAGATAGAGAAAGATTTTATCTGTATCTATTACCCACAATTCTCCTTCAACTGTAAGACAAAAATGCATTTTCCGGAGGAGTACACCTACTCACACATCAAATCAACAAACCGCATTGCATCACGTGCTTTTGACTGATTATTTCCTTGCTTACTATTATAGTCATGTCCACTACAACTACCCTGAGGTAGTTACAGCTGTGTTTAAACATGGTTCTCCTAACATCAGCTCCAAGTATCTGTAAGTAGTGAGGAAATCAATGTCTACCCCAGTGCCTGCACTGCAACAGCCTATATTCATTGTATGCAGAGAGCCTACAGTGAAGAACATTTAAAAAGTCGGTCAAAGTTCAGAAATTGCTTAAAATCATGTGTGTTTATTCTGCGGACAGAATGAAGCAAGGATCCCAAAGGAAAATATTAATATATAGATATAGATAAAATATTGATAAATAATAGAAGGTGATGCACAAACACAAGGCCTATGTAGTAAAGCTGGAACTGCAAAGGAAACTAATCCGTACAGGACTGTTTTCAATAACACAGATAAAAAATATCAGAAAATAAAAGCGTGGCGTATTATTAAAGAAAAGAGAAAGATGCAGAAGTGAATGAGAAGTTAGTAACAGATCAGGCTTAAAACACACACAAACAAATCCACCTCAACAGCTTAAGGTTCCCCGCTTCAAACAAACCCAGGGTTCTGAGTTTTTGGGATCCCCGAGCATTCTAGCTGACTTCATCACACAGCAGAGGTACCTCGCACAGACCCAAGCCAGTCATCTATCACTTTTCTTTATATGTCATTTCCTTTCAAACCATTGCGCTAAAGAGAAATGCATCACCTTGCTGTGTAAAGATCTGGTTCTTTTGTTTCATGCAAGTGTTTATTCCCACATTTTACTATGCTGTGGCTTTAGACATCATTGGTATCAATACTACAGGTATCCTATTCAAGAATTTATATTTTTTCAAAATCTATTTTCATTATCTTCATTGTGAAAGTATTAATATAGTGTCAGTAGCTGGAATACAGAAGATTAAATGCCTTCGAATCCAGTAAGCTTTCTTATTTTAAACAAAAGTCAGGATTTTAACAGCTAGTATTTTATTCCAAGAAAATTTTCACTATTTATTTCATATGATCATCTTTGTGGACAAAAAGGAACATGCTAAGCTATTCCTTACTACATAATTGCCATTATTATTACTAGATTATTAGTCCTAACTGCTCTATCATTATGCATCTCTTCTAGCTGTATCAGGAGCAGTAAATAGTGGACTGTGCATACAAACTGTTTCCTAAAAAACCTTCAGAAACCTTGCACTATGTAGC
>NW_008824900.1:7841421-7859683 GCF_000699105.1 Pygoscelis adeliae | reverse complement strand
CTACGACAAAAATGCAGGAATTACTGTATTTCAAGATTCAAATAAACTAAGCAGCTCATCTATCACAGTAAACCAGAGACTAGCAATTTCTTGCAGATGCAGGAATTCATACAGACACCCCTGAATAGTATACCAAAAGCATACTGGACAGTTTATTCAAACATAACAGATATATCAACACTGAACAAACTCGTATTTCATAACGGCAGCTGATTTCATGCAAGTATTGCTAATTAGCAGCCCTACCATTTTCCAATTATAGTTGAGATCTTTGCCACTACTTCAAAAATGTATTCACAAATATTTTTCCATTATTGATGACTTTTTGAATCATTTTAGGGTCTCTTCTTGGGTAAGTTTATCTTGGCTGAGCTGTTAAGGTAACTGCAGGAGTAGTTGAGGAACATAGCCACACTGTGCAGTCAGACAAAAATCCACTGTCTGAACACTTTTACCAAGTGGCTCCTCTGCCAAGGAGCTTGCCAGCCCTCTGCCTGCCACGGACACTCTAGCAGTAGAAGGAGGAAGATAAACATAGGGAAAGTGCATATATATTAACTGTGAAAGCAGTGCCTAGCAACCAGACAACAGCATGTAGTCTCAAATTCCAAACTCTCCTTCCACTTAGGTCTCTAATATTTTGCCCTACCTGAAGATGAAAAACTGGCATAAGCAGCATGTAAAATTATTTTTACTTGTTATAAACACTGAAAGAAAGATTCCCCATTATTAAAACAAAACAGAAATTTAATTTCTTGGTTTGTTAGAAGGAAGAGACAGGCTGCTGACTACTTCAGATAAAAACAGTAGTTAAAAGAAATTTTCCTTTAGTGGCAGAGCTAGCTGCAGTAAATCTTTGATACAGATCTGAAGTGTTAAATGATAGCCTACCCTGCAAAGGTATGCTCTTGCATAGACTGCAACCAGTGGATCTCCAATTCCTCTAATCATAGACGTTAACCGTGGGAGACATTCCGAAATCCCCCTGTCAAGATTTTTCAGAAATGGAAATGAGATTTAACAATCGATAACAGAATTATATCACCTACAGATAACTTCAGTAGCTGCCTTGTAGATTGACAATTGAGCATGGGTTATAGAAACACCTACCAAATAAGAAACACACTAGCACAAAATTTTATTTCAGAAGTAAAATTTTATGTGTATAGTAACACATATCCTATATTCAAATTGCGGTATCTGCCATTAGGAGTAGTGCAGATAGCCAGGTTGGATGCTTGGCTTGTAAAAGACAAGCACAACTAAAAAAAAACTCTTCTAGTCTGGAGGAACAGCAGAGCTCTAGAAGGGCTGTAATTCAATGTGAAGAAAGCATCTGCTTAAAGCAGAACCGGCAAAACTGCTTGTATGTGTCATTTTCCCACAGGTCCTTTTTGACAGAGCTGTACTAGTGCCTGGAGATGAAGCCCATCAATTCCAGTAAAAGAACTGCTTTTTAGGGATAATGAAGTTGTCACTATAGTAGCAATTTGGCTTACAACACTCATTTCAAAATATAACTCAAAAAGGATGATTACATGTGAAGGAACATTTTCAGCTCAGCAACTGACACTGTTTGGCAACATATGAAGCTTATACCAAGATTTTCAATAGATAATGGTTCATTGCTCCTAAATTGTTTCCCCAACTCCGTCTCTAGCAATACAACACATCAATATTTTCCTTTCAGTCTTCTATCCCCTCTTTTTGCCACACTCCTCATCTCAACAATCTTGCTTCCCCCGCCACCATCTGAAGCCACTGGTTTTTAATTTGCAAACTCCTGATGTCACAATTATACATATATTCCAAAACTGCAAGCACTACTGCATTCCAAATTGTACCAGAGTTCAGTTCACCCTGAATTTATTCCATGGCAGTCTCACTAAAAACTCCAAAACCTCTCAGTACTGCTTCTTCTCAGATCTATTGAGACCCTATCCACCATTAATCACAGAACTTGCGTGTTTAACTCCTTAAATTAGTTTATAAGCCTGCCCATTCGCTTCTTTCCCACACTTAACATTTACTCTTACGTTTTGGATAAGAACTTATTGCACTTCAGTATTGCTGCTTCCACGTAACTAAAATGAAGCCAAGTTAAGGAACAAAACTAAGATGCATGCCATTTAAAAACATGAAAACAAACTTATATACCGAATACATATTGGACGAACTATTTCAAGGCCTTCTGTAATTAATTTCACTACACTTCTTTCATTTTTACGATTTATCTACAAGATTTTGTTTCCAAAGTTTTCACACATCAACTCTGCTTTATCACTGCCACACTGCTCATAGCAAATAATTCAGCATTCAGTTTACTATGAAACATGACCCAAAATTTAATTCAAAACATACAGCCTGAAACAAACAAAACAAAGTCAGTATAAACATCAGATTGCTGTGGGTTTTACTGAAACAAACACGTTCATTTTTGGAAAAGTCTATGAAAAACCTGCAGACACACTCTGAGAGTCTCATTTGACAAGGATACAATCTGGGAATGAGTTCTCTGATTGAAGCAATCTTGAAAAACCAGTTTAAGCAAGTTTCTTTAGCCGTATCATTAACACTCTCTGGAGAAAAATTATCTGGGGAAAAAAACAACCACGCAGAAATAGTTACGTTCTCTCTGGAAACAAGTCACTTTTCATTCTAGGTTCAAAATTGTATTCTCTTTCCTTTCAATAAGGAATTAGGCATACCATAATAAACTAGGCAATATGTTTGATTCTCATCTCTCTCTTGCAGCAGTAAGAGCTGAGTAACAGACAGCAGGAAGAGGTAACTAGAGTTTCCATCTTGCATTAAGTAACATTTCAGAAGTTGAAGTCAAACACGCAAAGCTAATCTCAGATCCGCTACTTAGAAATCTAACCTCTGCTTCTGCACAAAAGCAGAAATTGTAAAAAAAAAAAATACAAGGAATCTGTAACAAATATATGTATATAAATCTCTAACAAATGCATACATATAGAATAGATTTAAGCACTCAAATTCTTTACTTTAAAAGGCTAATACAATTTTTAAAGAATATTATTTAAAACTATATTGCAAGAAGTAGGAAATATTAAACACTGACAGAACACTTGTTTTTGTACGCTAAACATCTAACACTGCAGCACGGTTCTCTCCTCATGAGCTCTGGTACTATTTGTGTCAGCTGCCAGCAGGAAAAAGCTGCCACCCTGGGGTGGAACAGATGGGTTATGGGGACAGTGCTCTGGTCAGGTGGGCATGCAGTTGCATGGCTAACTGCCTCCTCTTTCTCCAGATTGCCTGGAACAGAAGGCAAAAATGGGCTTCTTGGGATCTAACCAGGTCTGAGGCAAGATGGTTGCGAAGGATGAGTCCCTCTTCTCTCAGTCATACAGCTACACAAGCAGCTTCTGCTGTGAACGTCTGCTTATAAACTCCTTGTGAAACTTTTTTAAAATACCAGTGCTCTCCCATCCCTGCCCCCAGAAGGTGAGAAGCTCCTGTTCCACAAGAAAGTTTCCCACTTCCAAGAGTAGAGAAGCCACACGCTAGATGCTGACTGAGTACAGGAAGATGTTCTTTCTCATCTAGTACCACAGCAGTTCTCGTCCAACTTTGTTTCGCCTGGTTCCCATGGGATGAGCATGGAGGTTGGGCCTGAAATCCCTGGGGGTTCACACTGCCATGCACAGCAAGCACAGCACAGATTTTCCTTCTCCCTCCCGATTTTATAACTGCTTGGGAAGTTCCTACCAGCAATGCCCCTGGCAGCTGTGTAGCTGCAGCATGAGTTCAGCTTTCCAGAACGGAGGTAACTGTGCCCAGTAATCGTGACATGCTATGGGAACTGTCTGCCTTTATTAACATTTATAAGAACAGTTTATCAGAGCTGCAACAACCAAATTTATTTTAAGTATTTTCCGTAAGTTTATTTTAAATTTAAATATTTGCTGGTGTCAGGCTTCTGGCTCAAATCCTATGAATTTAACTGTAACCTAATGGTACTGTTGCATTGCCAACAACAGAGTAAGAATGTGTCGTATTTCAATGACACGCACTTAATACACTCTGAATTGCAAGGAAAAGTCCGTATTTCAATGTAACATTTCGGTGCCTTCCTAAAGAAGTACTTCCATATACGTTTGTACCATAAATGTCAAATTAAACTTTTACATTCTGTTAGAACTTCAACTGAAAAAATGAAAAGGCCCCAAGTTAGAAAGATCATACTGGCAGCCTGCTCGCTCCTTCTTCCAAAAGTCTTCTTTAATTAAAGCAAAACTATCAACAGTTTCCAATGTAGCAACAAGACCATCTATTTACCAAAAACTGAGATTCTCAGCTTTGTCTGTATATTCTTCACAGTTAAAATGTGAACTTGCATAAAGACTGTGAATGGTGAAAGCTATAAGCAATGGATTTTACTGTTAAAAACTAAAAATTACTAGATTCAAATCAGAACTTTTTTCATAAGAAATAAAGTAGCATGGGTCCTATTTAACCATTCCCAAATTAGTTCAGACATGATTTTTTCCAGGAGCACAGTAGAAACAAACAGAAAGTTACCTGGCAAAGAGACACGATTGTCCACGCACATTGACAGAATTCTTTCATACACTAGTTTCCCTGTTTAAAAAAAAACAACAAAAAAGCCCCCATTCATAACAAGCTAACGAACTGTAAAACAAAACATTAACACAAAGGTTCCCTCTCCAACATACATTGAAATTAGCTGGAAAAAACTTCCTAGAACACTAACATTATGCTGCCCTCTAGTGAGGCTGAAATGTTAAGTCTGAATTTAGCACTTCGCACACCATAAAAAATTTATCTGGCTCCCTTAAGTGCAGAGGTAGCTCACAGGTCAGATTTCTCCCAGGCCAGGAAAGGACAGCTGGTGTCCTGTCTTTGCTGAGTTTGGATATTATGTTATCTTCAGCAACTTTCAGTAAGTAGGAAAGAGCACAAAGAGGAAGCAAGACCTGAAAAAACAACTGGATCTGTGTCATAGCATATCCTGCTAAACATCAAAATACCCTTCAACTTTGAATGCCGTTGTAAATTTTTTCCATAGCATGGCAGAAAACCAAGAGAATCACATGAAGTGGGTGACAATTTCACTTAAAGGATCATTTAAAAATGATAAAAATAGATTAAAAAATTCAGTAATTACATTTTGATCACTTCATAGTCCCTACTCAGCTAAAGAAAACTTTCTGACTTCTATTCTTCAAATATAGATAGAATGAAATATTGAGTCAAGAGGCTGCCAAAACAAAATATTTTCATAATAACAAGTGTGTTTTAAATTTTAAAATGCAGAGATCATGATTTTTCCCAAGGTTTTGTTCTAGATATTCACTAATACATAAAGCATAGAACTACAAAATAAAATATTTTTATTTTAAAGACTTCACTCATAAGAGTTTTTGAACAATTATATACCACGTTTATACCACTGGTGTCCAAATGTTTATGTTGGAAATATTCCATGTTAAACCTGAGTCATTTCAACACTTTTCCGATAACTTTAATGTTTTCTAACATTACAAAAAATTAATTTCATCTTATTAACAATTGTGTAGTAAGTCTGGCACATTAGATACTTACCAAAAGTATCAAGAATATCTGTAATTAAAACAAATTTACTTGGATAAAACTGGATTACTGTTGTGTCTGAAAGAAGCTTAGAACACTAGAAGAAAAAAAAACAAACAAACATTTTTAGAGGACAATGCAAGTTTGTGTTTTCACTCCAGACAGGCTGGAACAGATGAGTATCTACAGATGGAAAGAACCAACATGAACTATCCAGCAAAAAGCACAAGAACCTCTAACATAACACATCACGGTACTCTTTGTATTTTTCAGGTTATTCTTCATTTCCAGCAGAGCTAGTCAACAGATCTGTTTTTCCTCTATACAAGGTAATCTACAATGAAGAATTTCAGCTGACCATGCAGATCTGTGCATTTGTTCAGACAAGATAAATTCTCTCCCAGAAGAAGCATAAAAAGGCACTTCTTTTCTAAAACAACTTTTTTTAAGGGCATTTTTCAGTTTCTCAGCATGTTTCTAAGCATCCATATCAAACACAAAATTTGATATAGACTAAATTAAGAAACAATTTTAAAAGTTTAGCTAATGAGCTTTTCAACACATCTTTGCGGCTCACATAACCAGTTCCAACATTTTGGAAACAGGTCAGCTGATCTACAGTCAGCTCCAGGGAGGAATCTGTGATCAATCACCACCCACAGGCACCCGACGTGATCGTGGCAGTTGGACTATAATGATGGCTGGTACAAAGTCACGTTTGAAAACATATTAGGTGACTTAGTCCTAGTATTGTTGAATGTTAAGTCCAGGTAGGAACATGTCCATTTATGATATGAATTCAAAATACACACTGAGGAATGAAGATATTTTTAAGATATTTAATTAAGCTATACTTTGTTTTCCAAGACACAGACTAAATCGGAGTCAAAAACTTTGGCAGAAGTTTATTCACAGAAAATCAACTTCCTGAAGTTGATTCAACTTCAAATCAACTTCCACCTGAAGAAAACAGGCAAATGACTGACTGGGGAGAGAAATCCACCTCCTCCCTACTTGAGCCAAATGTGGCCTTTGACCACGAGCCTTCTCTGGTCTCTATTTATGACTGACAAGTACAGTATTCTCTGTGATCTCCGTTCCTTCTCTCTCCTTCATCAGGAGACAATTCTTCAACCTCAATGGAATAAATAAAGTTCAAGTTTTCACTGCATTCCAAAAATCCAGGAAGCAATCCGATACCCCACAAGACCGCTTTGTTTAAACAAGAAAATCATAACATTTGAACATGCTTAAATGAGGGGCACACTTAGTCTTTTTGCTTTATTCATCAGGGAGGAACTTAAGAGTGCACCAGAAAGACAGGTGAGAGCATTCACATCTTACAAACAAAGCAGAATCTTCCCTACTGCATGATAAGTCGGTCACCTTCAAAGAAAGGTAATTCAGTAGCTGTTTAGGACCTACACATACCATGAACACTTAATTACCACTTTTCTTAGAGCTCACATACATAATCAACTTACTTCAGCTTACTCTAAGTAGCTTAGCTTATTCCATCTTGACAAGTAAAGCATCTTGTAAAAAGGCACTTGAGGAATTCATGTTATAAATTCAGACCCTGCCTTAATAACCAGAACTCTTCCTGCACGTCAAGCTCTGTAAAACTCTCATACAGAGAATGAAGGCTCCATCCCCAATGTCCAAATGAAAGATCTTTTGTAATTTCATCATTAGTTCTTAAATCAAGATAATTCTGGAATTCAAATTAAAATTGAATTTTCCAGCCCAGTATACATTTCTGAAAGTAACAACCAAAAAAAAAGGCCAAACTTACTCTTCCTATTGCACACTAATCAGTATGTGATACTAATAAAGATAGACTACATATATAATCACAGCCTGACGTCAAGAAAACTGCTTAGTTCTTTAAGAGGATACAACATCCTTAAAATTCTGTTATCTACTAGGAAGAACTACTACAAGGAAAGCTCAGTCAGGTTTCTACCCTATCCTGCTTCGTAAGTATAGAATTATTCTTAGTCACTTATAGTCTCCTTTATGAAAGATTCTTGTATTCATGATAATTACCCAAACATCTGTTTCATTCTTACCCAGTCTTTCAATTAATGATAAGCATCTGCAGCACGAAGTTCAAGTGCAAAGTGAACAATTCACAGACAACACTTTAAGAGAGATAAACATATGCAGTTTTGATACCGCTTTCCTAAAAGAAAGCACTGCATCCCATCTTAGAAACTACATCATTTCAAAATCTTTTTTGGAACCATTTGTAGAAGAATACATGAAAGTATTAATGCATAGATTATCACTGCATGTCAGACACAGCATATATACATATTAATGCACTGTAAATACAGTACATCCATGTCCCTTTTCTCCTCCTCCAGACTTTTAATATTGTATTCTCTTTCACTAAGATATTCGTGCTTCACAATGCTATATATGGATCTTTTTTTAAGGAATAATAGTGCTGATTTCACAGTATTACAAGAGAACATTAGTCACCCTAGGTCACATACAATTTTCTGATCTCCCTTCATTTATGTTTAATTTCCTTTATTGTCTTTACCACAATTTAAGATGAAATTACTGCAAACAGTTTTCACAAGAGTAGCCAGCATGAGAAAAAAAAATCCTGACTTTATATAACCCTGTTTGATGACTATTAGCATCACATCAGTTTTACAGCTTTGAAGGATGTCATTATCTCCTCTGTCCTCTGATGCACTCTGCCTCTGGCCTTTTTTTAAAGGCCAAGCCAAACAAAAGAGTATTTAATTGTCCTATTCCCCGCTGCCTCCCTCACAGCCCATCACCCCAAACAAGCCAGAGGAAGACTGTGGAGAAGTTTAAAAAAAGCAAAACAAAAACCCCCAAACACTTAAAAAATCTGGAGTTATTTTCTGTACTTTGCTAGGGTCCTAAATTAGATTATTCAGTTGCCTTAGTAAGTCTGGATGGGGAAAACAATGACATTCAAAAAGCCATTCTGGTATTATTGGAGGGTGGGGCGGGCAAGGGGGTAGAAGAGGAAGAGAAGAGGAGAGGAAAGGAAATTACATGTCCTAGGAAGAGCTGATATCACTACATATTATTTTTTCTAATTATCCCTAACCAAGTAAAATTTCCACATCTGTCATTTGGCCACTCTCTTTAATGAGAATTCCATCCTGCATACCCTAGTCAAAATCTATATATAACAACAAAGTTGAAAATCTGAAAGAAATGGTTTTCAGTGAAGAACAGAAGAAAATAGTAGAAAAATACCAGAAACACTTCTTTCCCCAAGAAAGAAATCGGACAAGCCATACCACTAAACTCACCAGTTCTGTACAGAGCAAAAATGTAAAACTGACCTGGATGACTATTTTCAGAGCTTTTACTTTCTGATCAGAGGACCAAGCATCCTTCAAAGACTGGTTCAGTTCTTCAATTCGGTTCATGTAATCCTGCTGAGTCAAATTCAGCAGCTCTTTCTGTGACCCCTGGCAAGAAAACACAAGTCTACTTAACAAGAGAGGGAGGGAAGGAAGGAGAGTGCCATTATTACACAGTCAAATCACCAGGGGGAAACCCACAAAACTTATTACAGAATTACCTAATTTTCCCTTCTTATCTTTGCAGCATCAATATTGCAGGTGTTTGGCACAGGAGTGCATCACAACTGCTTTGGTTTTCAAGAGACATACATGCTGGTACCCAAAGTTGTCCATGAGATCAGAAATGCCGGACTATTTCAGTGGTATTCTACACGTGGTATAATTAGGACACTAACACTATACATAAGCATACTAGCGCCTGTGTAGAGGCAGTATCAGACAGAAATGAAATGTTTTGCCAGCAAAGTCCTACAAAATTTGTTGACAGCAAGAAAAATCTGGCTATGCTTCACTCTCAGCAAGAAAATAAAACTACCTTCACTTCATGCTCAGTACTGGAGCATTCTTGTGATCTTTTTTCCAGAAGATCTTACAGACCTTCTAAAAACACTACATATCAAAAGTAAACTAGTGAAACACTGGAAGCAGAAATAATTGTTTAAGCTTTAGAACCAAACTGACACAGGAATAAAGTGACTATAAATGCATTTTGAAAAATCAGAAGGTAGTTCTGGAACAGTCTTCAGTAGACGTATGAGTGACATTAAAAACTACCTTCAGGACTAGTTCTGATGAGTTTAAGCTGCATTACAGAACAGATTTCATAATCTGAGAATCTAGAAACAACCATCAGCAAAAACAATCACAGATTAAGAGATAAAATGCAAACGCAATTAGCTTCACACAAGGTTACATATTTCCTTATGGTAAAGGGTACTTTATTTACCTACTGAAAGAATCCAATCCTTTATTTGTGATATGCAACTATTAGAACTGTGCTGGCTCAGGCAACAGGCATTCTGAAGTTAGTTAAGAAGCAGAGGTTTCAAAACAACATTACCCAAAACAACTCTAGAAGTACCCCACAGATTCAGGTTTTAGGAAGGTAGGTTATGGAACGCCTCATCTTTGCACCGTAAAATACTGCAGTTTGAGAAATAACTTGAGTACTCAGTATTTCTATCGAGCACATAAATGTAACTTTAATCAAGCTCAGGTAGACAGTATGCAACTTCTGCAACGGGGGCAAACAAAATTATCAGATGTTAAGACTATTAGGGTCCATGAAGTTTTATAGCAGCTGCAGACCATACACAGTACCAAGGTAAATCAACATCAGGAGAATTTTTCAATCACAATTTCTACTGATACAAAAATATGATTCTGCCTGAATTCTATAACAATAAGCACTGAAATTACTAGGGAAGTCCCATGGAAAGTATATATTTGTCTAAATACTGCATAAGCACGTGCAGAATCAGGGCCTTCTTAAAAGGTTTCATGAAAGATTTTTATTTCACAAATTTATTCCACTTTTAAAATGGTGATATAATCAGTTCAGAAAACTTTCTCACCTCTTCCAGATCATCCAGTTCTTCTAACCTTGTCCTCACTTTTTCAGAAACTGCTGAGCCAGTAGTTGTAGCTTTTCCTGTGAAGAATTATATATTTGAGTTTCTTCAACATTTAAACACTTGGACTTCTAAAGGGAAACAAACCTGAAGGAGCTTGACAGACTCGGACAACTAGTCAGCTTCTATGACAGAAGACAAGTGGTTTGATTCATTTGGTGGCTATTCCAGAAGACACACATTTAAACATACCTACAGTCCCTTCACTTTGAACAGGGAACGACCAGTATGCAAAACTGAATATAAATGGATTTTCTTGCAAGTTTTGCTGGTAAGGAAAGAACCACTGGATAGAACCATAGGATAATTTAGGTTAGAAAAGCCCTACGGATGTCTGTGTCCAACTCTCCTCCTCAAAGCAGGTCCAATTTTGAAGTTTTAACAGGTTGCACAGGGTTATTTCCAGTCAATTTAATGATATCTAAGGATAGAGATTTCACACCCTCTCTGGACATCTGTTCCGGTGTTTGACCATCCTCATTCCAAAAAAGGTTTTTTTTTTTTTTTTGCACAAGCTGAAATGCTGCACGTTTACTCATATAGAAAAACTCTGATTTACTATGCAATCAGCTATGACTACTTAGCCCAGATTTGTTTCGCTAGAAAATGTGATAAAATATTTAACATTTGGTTCTTTTTTGAACACTCAGCATACAGTTGAAATAATTTCATTTTCATGTAAAGAGAATAACTGAACAAGTTCCCAAAGGACTTGTTTATCAACTCTTCTGCTTGCTGGAAGGGAAAGCAAACATGATCCTCAAAACATCATTGCTCACTTTAAATGGAAGAAAGTTTTAAGCTACAGTGGAAGGCAGCGAACTCCATTTCCTTCCCCAACACATAATCACAAATTTATTAGCCTACAAAGCATACAAGACAAGGTGGTTGGGTGGTTTGTTTTCAATAATTATTTTAAGCAAAAATCCAGCAGAAGTCTTATTCACAAAAAAACCCGTAAATCCAACCATATGTCAGAATGGGGGTAGAACAGGAAATCACATTTCAAGTATTGACCACAAACCTGTCACTGCAACCTACCTCAAGCAAAATCTGTTACTGTTAGATATAAAGGAACTGCTTACCTTTTTCAGATCCCATGTACAGATTCTGTGAAGAAACAGAAAAAGCAGACTCTTAGAAAACATGTACTCATTAGCATTCCAAGAATGCACAGGGTAATTACACTGCTAATTAAGCCTCTAATCATTTAGAAGTAGACATAAGACCAGAAGTTATTTGTATTGTTACAACAAGAAAGCGATGGCTTCTAAGTATCAACAGACTTGTGGAGTTGGCTCCAAAACAAACATTGGAAGTGAGAGCTTGTGGTACAGCTTTCTACAACATTAAAACTGAAATTTAGAAGACCAGTATTTACTCATTAAATAATTACAAAACAGCAACATCCAAAATCCATTAAAGGTCTAGTACAAATAAATGAAACTGGAGAAGCTGCCACTTACAATAGAGAGCTTCTCTGTTGTTGTGTATCTAGCAAGGATTTCACCACGTTTGCTTGACCATGGTTCAAAGTCATTTCCTACTGCTGAGCTATCATCTTTATCCCGTTTCTTTCGTGTACTATCCTATGAGGAGAGTACAAGTGCAAATGTTAAATACAAATCTGGAAAAAAAGAAGGCGGCTGATAAAGGTCAACTTAACGTTTCAAGTGCTTACTGATCCAAAAAGTTACAATATTAAAAAAAAATAATCCATATTTAAATAAATGTCAACATAAAACAGGTAAATGAAAAAGAATACTTTATTCTATTAATACAGTATATTTTCTATTTGCCTTAACCTCCAAATTGCTGAGACAAATATATTTCATCCAGGGTTGGCTTTTTAGTTTCGTTTTTCATTTTTGTTTTTATTTTATTGAGTTGAGATAACTGCCCTCCAGTGTTACCATGGTAGCAGTAGTTGTCACAGGATCTGCAGCTGCTGCAAATAATGACAAGGGATCGGTACCGTCCAATACACTGCTCAATGGATCCATCATAGAACTAGAAGAAGAAGAGGAAGTAGAAGAAGTACTTCCTTTCCGGTTCATTTTCTTGGTCTTGGATTCAGTAACCTGAAAGAAAAAATCAAAACTATTAAACAAAAAGACTTTCTCTTCCCCCCATTTTCTTTAATAAATCATCAAAATACATACTACATAAATGGGGCTGTTGCAATGAAAGCAAGGACCCACCTACAAGAAACTCTTTAGAATCAGCATTAGCATTTAAACTGAAGCACCTCTTTTTCCCCTGAATCTGGAGGCTCTCTGCACTAGCATTTCCATTACTTTTTTCTTTTTCCTTCCAATTCTGGGTCTACAGAACTATAATAACAACCATTCTAAATTTCTTTCTAGTACCCCTCCTATATTTTTTTGTTTTTTCTCCCTCTCCTCCAACCTCTTTCTTGCTATTTGATTTCCTCTGCCAGTCGCATCTTTACTTTTCTTGTACAATACTCAAGCCTGAAACATCAAATCCATTCTTAAGGCCTCTGTATTATCTCTCTACTGACCTTCCTGAGTAGAAGCTGCTGTTCATTTATCATTCATTAGTGTGTGACTATCATCTCTCTGAAGCGGGATTTTTTTGCACATTTTTAGAAGCCTCTCATACATTAAAGAGATGATAAATATTTTAAAGCATACAGCTGACTGGAAGTTAACCCAAAACCAAATCTTACATCAAGCAATTATGCAGGTTATTTGTAATGCAACAATTTGATTTTAAACACATCCATTATTCAGCATTTAATGCAACCAAGAAAACCCACAAGTTGAAATGCTGTATTAGTCAGAAGGAGACTGTTTTTGACACATAACAGCACCAGCAAATTTCCGTAAAGGACAAACAGCAGAACAAACCTTGATGCCTCTAAAATAACAGGCCACAAACACAGAAAGCAACTTCACTAGTACCACCACCAACTTCAAAGCTTTTTCATTTTAAAGGAGTAGAAATAAAAAGAGGAACACAGTCAGTTTTAATTCACATTCATTTTCCAAAAGCACAAAAAGAAACTCACTGTAATGGGTTTTAGTGGATGGTAATCACCAAAATCCAAGGGTACAGATTCCAGTTTGCATACTTCAGATTCTGAAACATAGTTTCTTGATCTTGCGTGCCTTAAAAAGCAAGAGTAAAGGGAAAGTATACATGCACATAAATAACCACATACTTACGAACCAAGAAACATATCCTATGTCTATATAGATGCAGGCATATTTAAAAGAAGAAATACATGTTGAAAAATAAGTCAATGTAAAGACCAACATTTCTCTCTCTATTGAGATACATAAACTAGAAGTGAAGACATTTTACTTTCAGCCATTCAACTATATTCTGCCTCTACAGCTGGATTCTCTTCCATTCCATTGGGGCAATTTAACCAAGTATTTGTATGTGTGACAGGCTGACAGAGATTATTAAACACATGTTTTAAACTGAATAGTCAGAGTGAAAGAAAAAGGTAAGTGTGAAAACACAAGGGAAGAAATCAAAGTGATTGTGCACAGATATAAAGAGGGACTACACAGATTAACTTGTGTAGCTGCAAAGCTCTTCCCTGAGACATCTATTTCTATCTGTTCACTGTACTCATAACAAAAGTTGCAAAAGTCAAATTATAAGAAAAAAACTATCAGTATTCATATGTTTGCATTGTGGATAAGTCCTTGTATAAAAGCCTTGCCTCTCCTATGAAAATTAAGTATGCCATTAAGTGAAATAAATCACAAAAATATACGTTTCAGGTTTTTTTTTTTAGTCTGATATTAAGAGAGAACTGTGACAACTATGGCCTCCATCTCTAATTAAAAAAGACTTGATTCCAGAAAAGAACATAAATAAAAGTATTTGAGTAAAACGTTGCCACCAGGAACTAACAGTAACATACACTAATTTATCATCACAGTTTAAGGAAGCTGCTCTTTTATAAAATAGACCATTCATCCTGGTTTTAATTGCCTAAATATAAATATATATTTTAAAAAGGCTTTTAAAGCATGTTTGACAATGTAGGAAGGCAAAAAAGAGGGATTAAAACTTCCCTGACTAGCCCCAGATGACAATTTCAAAAGAGACTTAAGAGTTACAAGTGCTTTCTATCTCTGACAACACATCAATATTTCCCTTTAATTGTATAATTACAATAATTATATATAAAATAATTCCCCTTAATTGTATGGAGTAGTAGTAATGGTTAAACAGGGAAATGAAAATACGAACTCACAAAAATACATAGGACAGCTGCTTCCTGAAACAACTGCCATCGTAGCTACCCCATGGTACCTTCCTTTAGCAGTAGCAATAGTTAAGTACTAAAGCAGAAAGAGATCCAAGTAAAAGCTAGAAAAATATATTTGAAAAGGTTTCTCTGCATTCTACCCTCCACAATTTCTTGATTTCTTTATTTAGGTTTTGAAACATGCAGGGCAGCTAATTTTTCTTTCCTGTTTCATCCAGGATCCTGAGAATGTTTATAGCACACGCTAAGGCCTTAGCTGAATGAGTAAAACCAGTGGATACACAAAGGTTTCTTTAATCAGACTCCTAATGAAAACAAACAGCATTCCCCCCACATAATACACATCTTTCCCACAAAAACTAATGCAAACTTTCAAAGATTTCCATTCCTACTCAGAGATCTAGCTCATTAGGAAGAATTTAATCAGTGCCAAGCAGCCAACTCTTCTATAGATACTGTGTACCCCAAAAAAACCCAGATTCATTTAAAAAAAAAAATTAAGAATGAGTTTAATTTATGGTTGTGCTACTCCAAGGAGAAGCTTTAACATCTAATGAGATACAGCAGAGCAAGAGAGTCCAGCAAAATCTATGTGCTTATTCCTTTTGTTTTCCTGATCTCCAGTTCCTTTTCTTTATACATTAATAGTCTCTTTAATTTACTATTGTCCCATGATTCAATGATTGTCCTTGCTCGCTTGCTTCATGGGTTAATTAGCATTTGGGTGAAAAATCTTTCAAACTCTTTCTGGCTGCCTAACTATAACATTTCTATTACTCTGTTGCAGTTCTGTCAGTATTTCCATACCTCTCCTTTACAGGTATTTTCAAACTAGCAGTAAAGAAAGATGTCACTGACAGCTCACACTTGGCATACCACTCCCAGGCCAAAATCAGTTGTACTCTAATAATAATGTAAGGCATCACTGGGCAAGTATACATGTCTAATACACACATGGGAATGAAGAAGAGCTGTTCACCCTGCAAATAAGTCTTTAGAAAGTGCATTTACAATGTGACTATTCAAGTGATAAGACAGCTTGTAACACAGCTAATACAGGGGACAAATTCAAGCTTGCTCTGACATTTTGTTTCATATATTCTCCAGGGAAAGGAGATTAAGCATTCCTTCCTCAGCCACAGCAGTGCAGCCAACTTCCAAGAGTAAATAAAAGTAAGACCCAGGCCAAGCCAGCGTTTCATCCCCACTGCTTACTGCAAGATACACCCCTGCTTGCAGGTGCTGTTTTAACTGAGTTTCAACCTTTTTTCACACGAGCATCACTGCAATTGCCACCACTCTATGCCTTTGACACTTGCCAGACTGCCATTTTTCTCTCCTCCTGGTAAACAATCTTTTTTCCCGGGACTGCTGTACTTCCTCCTTACCCTTAAGTTACTGAAGTTCTTCCAGCACCCAGCCCATCGTACCAACCCAGGTGCCCCCCTTGCGCTCCAGGTTCAGCACACAGCCAGGCCCTGCGCAGCAGAAGAACCAGCCTGGACTCCACACCTCCCCTTCTCGGGATATGACACCTTTCAGGCACACAGCACCCACACGGAGCCAGTGCTTATCCTAAAGTAAGGGCTTCAAAAAGCTTACAGGGAGCACAAACAAGCAAGGCATGTAAAATGGAAAAGAACGTCTTTACATCACTAGACATATATTGGTATTGACAATAAAATGAAGTGCATCCCACAAGTCAAGGTACTTGTCATTATTTGAATGTTAAACATAAAACCCAAACAATTTCTCTAGATAGTTACACATAGTTATTGCAAAAATGAATTCTAGCCCTAAGTTTTAAATTACTTTATATATTTGCCAATTTTTTTCACTACTCTAACAAATTTTTAAACCGATAATTCTCTTAATTTGAACACTATGTTAATGCAAGGTCCTTTTATTCAGTGCCAACAGGTGCTATCTTTTTTCCCCTCACATGAAGACTAATGAGTATGCAGACAATTAATCTGCAAAACGCCTTTTTAAAATTAGCATCCAACAACGCTTAAAAATAGCTAGCATTCTACTGAACCCTGTAGCATGACAATATCTTCCACACTGCAGAAAAGCATGCATTAAAACATTTTACTCTGGTTCATCATTTCTCCATGGCCCCTTCTGCATCAGTGTTACCAGACTTACTTATTAGCCTACCTCATTGCTGCATTACGTAAAAATCAATTTGTCAGCATCCCTACTGCTCTTTGTGGCTGCGGTCCTTAGTTTTTCATGATATTTTGGTACTGCTAGAAATGCAAAAGTTGCAGCCACATTTATTCCTTTCAGTTTCTGCAAGATCACTGGCCACACAGATTCCACCAAAATTACTGCACTCAACGTAAGTACCATCAGTTCCAACAGCCAACTAACGTATTAGAGCTGTCTTACACCCTCAGATTTTCTCAGCTACATAAATTCAAGTTTTAAAGTATTTCATACCCCAGCGAATTTGTTTTAGAAAGTACAGCTCTGATGTTGTTATAAAACCTCAACTGGTTTCATTAACAATGACTTTCAAATCCACTAATTATTTCTACTTTTTATTAAACATGAAAGTTTGTTTACACATTAATAACAAGACAGAGTGAGATGTGATTTTCAGCATGACCATGTATAGATGGGGAAAACTTTTTGGCATCCTAATGCTCTAATTGGCTCTAATTGTTGCATATTACTTTTCTTGATTCCACATTAGGTTTGATTTCTAGTTTGCTCAGGACTATAACACATCAGCCACATCAAAACCTGTAAGTCAGATATATTCGATGTGTCAAAAGAACAATTAGCCTCAGGAGAACAAGTCTTCCAGAAACAGAAAATCAGCTCATTTGTAAACAAGAGCAAGTTTGGAGAAAATGAACTATGAACATGTTTTCCTTTACTCTGTCACAGAGAGAGCGCCTATTTTATCCTTCCTTTCCATAACAAACACCAGACTGGGCAAGTTATTCCGTGTCCTACGCAGGGCAGCCGCCTCAGCTGTTTTTCCTGTAGAGATACTGCACGTCGCTAGAAGCCGACCCCGCCTCTTCGGTTTGTAGCCCGTAAACACCGTGTCTACTTCTAAAGAGCCTGTGAAGGATAACTCGCGGAAGCTAAACCCTGCCGGTAAACTTAAATCCACTGTACAGACATCTTCATCTTCACTGGCGACTCTGGAAATCCACCGACCACGGCGCGAGCAGCCGCTTGCCGCGAGCCCACAGCGCCACCGCCTGGGCGCGGCGGGAGGAACAGCCCTTCCCCACACCGGCTCCTTCCCCCGAGCAGCGGAGACGCGTCGCAGAAAACACAACGGGACCAAACCGAGCCGAGCGCCAGCTGCCCTTGAGCAACTTTCCTGCTTCGTGAGGGGAGAACAAACCCGCGGCGGTGCGCAGAGACCAGCGGCCGTCCCCTCCCGCCCGGGCTCTCGCAGCAGCGCCTCC
>NW_008824900.1:7820818-7840659 GCF_000699105.1 Pygoscelis adeliae | reverse complement strand
TGGCGGCCGCGGGGGAGCGGCGCGGTGCCTGGTTGGCACCGCGGGGCCGCTGCGGCCGGGCGGCCGTGAAGCTCCTCTGCAGGCCTTTTTTTGGAGTCTCGTGTAAAATACTACACGGGGGTAACGCCACAGCCAGAACCGTTCCTGGGCAGGGCAAAAGACCCTTATGGACGAGTACGAGTTGCAGTGAGTTGTGAGGTGGAAGGCCTTGCACCGTAGAGTTTGCCTCTTCCTCATTTTACATCAAGTGATTTTTCAACCCAGGAAAAGAAAAGAAATGCAGTTCTTTTTAAAGATTTAAAGTTTAATGTGCAGTATGTTTTAAGTAAAAAGCAAGACTGGTGGAAATGAAATCAAGTACAAAAATAAATACACTTTTATAATGATATTACAATTCCACACAAAATAAAAAGATTAAATATGTATAAATACAAAACATCAAGTACAAAAACAAATTCTGGCACTTGTCAAGAGAAAGGCCTCATGAAAGTTAAAAAAAAAAACTTGTGCTACAATGTTTTATTACACATATTAGAAGCATGCTTAAAGTAAAAGGTTTAGATGTGAAACCTGAACAGAAAGCATTAATTTTTACTAACGCTTAAACTAAACCTATTTTTACATCAACATATTGCCTATGCTAATAATAAATACAGCACATAAAACATCCTTTAAACATCAATCTTTAGCACTGATATATCAACAGCACGTTTTGTCCCGTGACACAGGTTACTCTTGTCGTTTTAAGTTTTTCCCTTCTTGAGATGTTTTCTACTCCTAAGGAAAGGTGGGAGCCTAAACAGAGCTTTGATGCCTACTGGGTGAGCAGGAAGCTTGCGTCAGGCGTTTTCTGTATTACGTCTGAAATGTTAAAGACCCATAGCATTTGTACGAAGGAGGCAGGTCCTCCACCGGTGTAAACTCACCGTTTAATGGTGTAAAGTTTACACCATTAGGGGAGCCTCCCTCCCCCAAGCTTTCAAACAAATGCCACAGCAAAGAGCCACCGAGCAGTGTCATTCTTCAAAGTGTTTAGGCAGCATTTTTGCCATTTTCCAAGTATGCAATTTGCATAACTTACTGCATGGTATAAAACATTCGTTTTGAACAATGTCACTAGCTGCAGAGGACAGACTTGGTGGCAGAAAAAAGCCACAACTAGTGCCACAAGCAAGCCAATTCACTCATCACTGCCCACTCTCCTCATCCTACCATTAATGTTCCTATTTATTCTGACTATTTAACACAGTTAAATTTTGGTCAGTCTTTTTTCTCTTATATCCATGTCAACATGTCACAAAGCCTCCGAAGTTAGGGCACTGCATTGTATCGATACTGAGAAAGCAACAAAATACAACCCATTCCACATTCTGGTAGTCAGTTCTCTACTAGCACCATTACAGAGCAAAACAGTAAGCGCTGCGAAGACTTACACAGCCAAGCTTTTCTCTACTGGACTTTGAATGTTAAGATCATGTCTCAAGTTCATTAGAAGACAGAAGTTACAGAATTCTGCTCCCCTCAAGTTGAAGGATAACATCCATCAGTAGGAAGACCAAGGCAAAACATGAGCATGATCTTTTAGTGTTAGATTTTCATAAACATGAGTGTGTTTGTTGGGCTTAGGTAGGGATTTCCTGCCCCGCCCCCCCCCCCCCCACCCCAAATTTTACTCCACGAGACGCTCCCCCCGAAATCATGATTTCAGTACAAGGGCCTGTTAGATCACAGTAGGAGAGAAACTGCTCAGAAAAATTGCAACTGTCATCAACAAAACATAAGATACCTGAATTATTATTACGGACAATAATTTGTAAGTCTGAAATGGTAAAACAATTAAAATCTTGCCTTCTGAAATTTTTGTAGAACATACACTTCTCTTCATCTTGGCCAAAAGTTGTTTCCATAAGAAAGTGCAGTAGACAGCAAGGAAAAAAAAATCCTAGGACTCTTCTAGCACAGCGGTTTGATCTACCACATGTATAAATGCGCAATTTCAGTATAGTCATCGAAAGTATGTCTGTCTGCCCAGCAGTTAATCTGGATCCATGTCTGTCCAACTCAGCAGAAATGCAAAAGATTCAGGCCATTAGTATTTAAATTGAGGTAATCTCATTCATACAGAAAGTACATTCACAAAGGCTGCTGACAAATTCACTGATGTAAGAGCTCAGTTTCGTTTGAATGGTTCTTTTTTTTTTTTCTTATTTAACTGCTTTATGGTATGAAACTAAAAATATATACACACAACTTATTTATGGTGGCAACCATACACAGAAATTGCAATTTTAAGTAATGCAAAAAGCATATGTCAGACAAGAATTAGAGAGTGTGAAAAAGTCAAATTAACTTAATGTTGCCCTATGGTGGTCTTTAAATAAACAAGTTTATGAATCTTATGTGTACACAGTAGTATGAATACATAGTAAGTTTTAGCATGCAATTTCTCCACAAGTATTAGAGCTTCACAGCCCTTTACTACTTCAATATGATTGTATTAATGTATCATCGTCTGGAAATGACAAAGTGTGTTTATCATTTCTAAATATACATACACATATAGAAGATGGAATATTTGAATCAGTGCTGAGAATGTCATAATTAAAAAATAGCCATTTTATCCCAGCGAGTGCTGTCTTCTTAAGTTGTCACAACATTTGGCTTCTTTCTTTGGGTTCTTCCTGCATATGCTCCTAAAAATTAAGTAGAAACATTAGCATTTTACAATTAGTAGTACTGGTTTTTGTAACAGGATTATCCAACAAAAATAGCTGAAAATGTTTAGGACAATTTTTTTTTAAGCAGTATTATATATTCAGTGGCTACTTTTAAAATGACAGTTTTCATAATGTTACACCCAAAATGCCTCACAAAAACTACCTATAGGTTTGAAAGTAACGACATTTTATAGTATTTCCTTCCTCAGTAACTATTCCATTTTCTTTTCTGCTACTCTAAAACATCTACAACTACAATTCACAAGTTTTTAAAAGATAAGTCTGTCACATCACCAAGACAGATTAAATGACTGCTAAGTTTAACTATGCCATGTACTACTCTAAAACAAACTATCAATTAAAAAAATATTACACAAGTCAAATATTTAAGATAACTCTTTCCTTTTCCCCAACTGCCACATTAATAAACCAAGAGACAGTTGTAGGTTTCCATTTGTCGATACACACAACCAGAATTAAAAGTGCAGTATGAATAAGGTCATCAGGCCAGAGCCCTTATAAAAGGAAAGCTGCTCAAGTATAAAAATAATAATAAATAAAAAAAAAATCTTTCCACATGGAACAAATATATACTTATATATATTTAGAAAGCCATATTATACTGTGCATAGCACAAGTATCTTCCAGTAATAAGGGTTTAGCGCTGCAGGCTGCTAAAAAGTAGCACAACTCAGCATTCATTAGGTTCAGGCAGTTATCGAGAGTGTCCAGCAATGTGAGCAAACATTTACACAAAGCAGTGAAAATCACACCACATGGTGCAGAGCAGTGGAAACGGAAGACAGCCATGGAAGATAAATAATTACCAGGCAATTAAATTAATGTGATGAAGTACGAGCCGGTCCTTTTTAGGACCTTCAGTTACTCTTTGTCAGAGTTGCAGCGGTTACTTACAGGTGTCCAAGGGCTACATTCAGCACAGTGCAAAAGCAACTTTGGAAATGCCCACAGAGACCTTACCACAGCAGGATCCCTCACACCCGAACAGTGTTTCCCCCATGCAAAGAGACATTCTCGCTGGCCCAGCACTCTCCAGTGCTGTTCTCTTCAGCTCACCTGTGATCTCGTAGGACGAACCACCAGGCTGACAGGCATGATGCTTTATTACTGATTTAACACCACCTCTTAACTCTCCCCAAGTGCACTCCAAGTGATATAAAAATCTCACATACAGTATAGGACAGTATAGGGAAGTGTAAAAACCCTAGCAATCTAGACTAAGGAATTGAAGAAGCCAAATTTTATTAAAAAGAGTTACAGTCCTTCTGAATACAATTATCACCCAACCTTTTCCAGTGGCAAGGGGAGCAATTACACGAGGCCTCTCCCCTGTGACATACGATTGACCGGCTACTCACACATAGCAAGCCTGAGACCTTCCTGAAGTGCTAGCCTGAATGCTAACACACTTCACAGCACACACCATCTCACACGGGCAATATGCTCCTTGCTCAGGCTAGACAGGCCTGCAGGAAAGACCATGCTTGGCCAAGTGCTGCTGCCACCCAAATACTCTATGTGCTTCATGCCCCATATTTCTTTTCCACAACACTTACTCAAGACTGGGCAGAAACAAAGGAGAATAATAGGTCTAGTTGCAGCAGCTGCCTCATCTCAACCACCTTCTTTCTAACGCAATCAGATCCCATTAAATGCCCTGCCTGGCACAGCTTAGAGGCTATTGACTGAGCATCTCTGTCCTATTTAAAATAATAATAATAATAAAAAAAAAATCAACAAATAAGACTTTTTACAGATTTATTAGTTTGTACTTTTCTCTTTAGCACAGAACTGTGGGTTGAAGGAGTACAAAACAACAAAACCTAAATTTAGGATCACCAGTTGATTCCTAAAAGAAACGCCTTCTTGCCAGAAAAAGACAACAATCAATCAGAGTGGTATTAAAGCTACAAAGCACTTTGCAGACAGAATTTAAAACAACCATCAGAAGAATGAAAAAAAAAAAAAAAAAAAAAGAAGAAAGTAGTTGGATGAGTATGTTATTGTTTTCTTCTGAGGGTATGTCTCATCTAATCTGAATGCATAAGTGACATTTATATATAATAGTTGTATTCTAGTAAGCCTGCTTCCCTTTTGCCTCTCTAATAAGCACAATTTAATTGGGAGCCAGGGATGAATGAAGACAAGAAATTAAACAGCAATATTATGGGTTAGGAGTATAGCAGACTGACATAGTTGCAGATATAAATAAAACTCTCTATTGCCTAGACTAAACCACTGCTACAACTCTTTATTTTCTGACATGCACAACTTCTACTAAAATAAGAGAAGTATATGCATTTGTTTGACTTTTTACATTTTCTTTTCAAATTGACTTGAGATTACATTTTCTCTGTCTATGGTCTTTCCCAGACAGAACTTGTTGCCTCAGTACAGATGACTTTCAAGGATCTCTCTTGAAAAGTTACTTTATTGCTTAAAAAAACCCCAGATTTAAAAAAAAAAAGGATATTAACAAAAAAACCCTATTCAACATACTGCCAAGCCTTTCACTATTCACATTTTAACCATATATAAAGAAAACCATGTTCTATTTAAATGTATTCAGCTTAAGGCTTTTTCATTATTGCAAAATTATGCAGATTATTTCTTTCACGCCAAGAGTTCCCCACCTAATAGTTTCAGAATGCATTTCTATTCATTTAGTACGAGTAGTCTAACCTATTTATAAAGGAGCATATGGAAGCACTGGTGTTACGCCATGGGAACATGTGTGATGTCCAAACACTAAATGAGGTTACATTGTGCAACCAGAACTAGGCAGCATACAATTGGTTAGACACATCTGCTTTAAGTTCCAAGAAGGCCACTATAGGAAGCATTAAATAGCTTTCCAGATATTCAACAAATAGCAATAAGGAAAGGCAAAGAGAAATTTAGAGATATATCCCAAAAGATTCTTCTCATTGCCAAACATCAACTGCCATGACTAAGATAAACTCAGGGACTTACTTAGCAGAGCAACACACAGCCAACGCAGAAGCGTGAGGAAGAATGCCTTAACTGGATGTCTGATGCCAGACGCAAATGTAGAAAACACTGTAGATCATTACAAGCTAAGCATGAACTATATGAGATTGGGGATGGCATCCAAATCTCAAATCAGCGCTGAACTTGATCCTGACATCGCCCTTACACTACTACTCTTTTACAACCTCTGTAATACTGTAACTGGTAGAGGTCTTAATTGTTTTGTTGTCCCTGTTCTTCAGCACTCTCATTTACTAGTTAATACCAGACACATTTTTGCAAACTTGCAGATGAAAACTTGCCTTAATGGCTACCTCTGGTTGCTAAAATTATATTGCTTACTTAGTTTTCTTCTTTACATTTCAGAGAGATTATTTACTACCTTTGCTAATTTTTCTGTAGTGTCACTGAGTGCAACTGAACAACTGCCATGCTCCACTTTAGTGGTGACAGCACTGCCAGGAGAACTGGCAACAGAAAAATAAATGAACAAACCTCGGCTGTGATCTCATTGTTTAATTTTTTATTTTGCCCTCCCTTTTTTTTCCCCCCTCCTTCTTCGAACTGAAATGCTACAGATGTATATGCATAGTTTCTTGCCATACGTCCTTCTACAGCCACTTCTCTTAGCTTCACAAAGTACTATGAGAAGACCAAACACTCTGGGAAAACATCACATTTAAACAGTGTACTCACTGCAGTAAAACTCGCACAGATACTCCCTGCATTGCTCCAGGGCAGTAATAAATGGAGAATTTCCCTTATAGGAAAGGTTTGATACTTAATACATAAAGATAATTCAGATCACTATGGAAAACAGTTGAAATCCTACTACATTATAATTTGCCTTATTGAGCCCCCAAATTCCCAATTTGTATACTTGACTTGTGGAACTCTCCCTTGAGAACAAAGTGTAATTAAGATCTTAAACAGTTTTAAAACGTATAAATCACTTTACCTTTTAATAAATTAAGGTTTGTCACTTAAGAAATTTAGAATCTGAATAAAAAAATGGAAATTGTATAAGATGTTTTGTAGTGTTTTATTCCCTTCATGGCTGAACGGGCTGAAAACTGAGAGGTTTGGCACTATTATCAAACCTTTTTAATAAAAGGTAACCAATCAGTAATCTCTGTATGCAAGTACAGGAATACTCCACGTTTAAAACTGGGTCATTAAGACTCAAACATTCTGTAAGAGACTACAGTAATATATATAATTTTAGGACTGTATGATGACTGAACGCCGACTAGACTGTCCTTCCTGTCCTTTCAATAGGCTTTGTGTTGAAGACAAGTTACACGTGTGTACAGAACTAAGAATCAAATGACATTAAGATTCTAATGCAAGTCTAGTTTGACTACTATTAGCTTGTCAAACGGTTACAGTGAATATATCTGGCAAACCATATATATATATATATATAACAAACAAACAATGTCTCTGCAACAGCAGACTTTTTTATGACTGGGCATCTGGTGAGCAAAAGCAAATGAGCTGTGCAGTACATTCTATCTACTATGTTTACAGAATTTGAAAGTGGATGGTTAAGTTACCAGCACATGTTTGTTTAAAGAGATAGGTTAGATTTAAGACATAGCAAAGCAGGTGCACAAGAAAAGGAAAACAATATAACCCCCATTTACTTTTTCTAGATACTAGTAACTTATTTACTATAAGATCCAAGCACCAATTTTCTACACACCTGAAACAGCCTTGTTAGACACTCTGCTCTCTGGGGCCTTCTTTCTATTTTGCTCAACCCCCTTCATTGAGGTCTTAGGGGTTCTAATTAAATATAAAAGAGTTAATAAGTCACTTGCATCAAAGTTGAAAGGCTGTATCCAAAAATATAAAGACACTATCAAACTGTGTTTGGCATGAAAACATTTTTTACAGTGTCCCACAGAGCCTCCTCTGGAGTATGTGTACAACTCCTATCAACATTATTATGGCTTAAGTAGGTATATTAAATAGGAGAACATCTCCCCATGAACAGGTTTTTAAAACTCTATTCAAAAAACTGATTCAATTCAGACACTGCGGCATTAGAGTCTACATTTAAAAATATACGTATTTCATTACGTGGAAGCAAAGCTTCATGGAATGAATGTTACAAATAGAAATGTTGGAACACAGTGTAAATGGAGACAATACACAAGAGGATGAGAACACTAAATATTTTCTTGCAGTATAAGGTAAAACAAACCTTCATCACTCTCTCAAAATACTGTAAGAAATAATTATGTTTACATGGAACACAAGTTGCACCAGTACATGTAAATATTATTCAGAAATCACTCTGCTCTTGCACTTTGCATTTGCTTTCATCCTTAGGCTATAAACATGCTGTGTGCCCTTACCCTTGTCTGCAAAGCAGTCTATGAACTGGGGCATTCTGTCCTTGATTTGGTTGAAGTACGCTGTTAAAACACAAACTTTTATTAGTGCTTTTTCCCTTCTTTAAAAAGAAAAAAAAAAATCTCATAAGGAGTACTAAATTATGCACCATGTTTCACATAACAAGTTTCAGAAAGGCTAAGAGGTTCTGTAATGCAGACGACATGTAGACAAAAGTGGAAGGAATTAAAATTCCAGAATAGAACTACTACTTCTGCTATTTAAAACAAAGAAACAAAAAAGCACACAGATAAACCTCCCTCAGCAGTGCCTTGGGTTCCTAGTCATTGATAAGAACATACAGGAAAAAAGGACTGAATCGCTTAAACTAGTCATTGAAGATTGAACTGTATTAGTAGACAGCACGTCTTCAAAGCTTTTGGGTAAGCATGGGATAAAAATTGTTTTAAGGGATGCCAGGTATCTGACCTTTTATACGAGAAAAAGGTGCAGATAGGCCTCATAAGAGAAGGGCTGCTGTCTTCCTGAACAGCAAGTATTGAACACTGTAATTTCTGTGATCTAAGCAAACAATCACACAATCTAGAAGCAAGAACTTTTCCTCACAACAGAAAGCCACTTCTTTTCTGATAGCTTTCTAAAGATAAGCGTGTCAAGGATTACATTGCAAAGTAAAGGGTATTAAGAAAAGTAGTAGTGTCAAATTGAAGCTTAAGAGATACTAACAGTGTATCTCAGAGAAAAACCTTGAACCTGAGCAGAGAAATTTAAAGCCATAAATAAATTCTGAAGATAAAATTTCAGAATTGACTCTGAAGAAAATAAATATTTTCTAAGTTCTAATGAGCTAATAAACCCCTTTCTCAGACCATGCTAAATCAGATTTCATTACTGTCCGTCATAATAGTGGCAGGAATTGAGCTGAGTGATGGCAAACCAGCAACACAGGTCAAAGAATCTATCATTATAAGACAGTTCTTTAAAAGCATCCTAACACAAGTAATCTTCACTCACCGGCTTTCAGGAGTTTTTTGTTTTATGATTATTTTTTTACTTGGCATTCCCATTTCTGAAGCCCTAGAGAAACAAAAGTATTGAAACATATTTAAATTATAAAATCATCATCTAGGTCTTAAACAGAAGCAATAAGAGAAAACCTACGACAGGATCTACATCTACATGTAATACTGCCAGAGCAGTACTACAGATTATCACCTTTTACTCAAAAGCAAGTGTAACACAACTGTTCAGTCCACTGTGTTGCAGGATAATGCCTGCTACCATTCCCCCAAAAAACCTTGCCAGAGATACCCTACCAAGTGCCTCTACTGCTAGGCACTTCAGAAAGATTGACAGCATAACTTGGAGCACTTTTTACAATTTACAAAATCGACCATAAACTAAGCGCACAAGGATCATTTTGCTCACCACTGAAATACAGCACAAACGCACAACTTAGAACAAACATTTTTCTCCCATACAAACAAGAAGTCTCTTAAAAGTAAGAGCAAACTAATATTAGTAAATCACCACACACCTGAAGACTTTTATTATTCATTCTTCCTATGAGAGATATTAGTTTGCAAAGAAGCTGTTACTCCAAAAACTTCTTTTCGTGTCTCCTACCCATCCTCTCGCACCCCGCCCTCCCCACCACAAAGGGAGAACTTGCACATACTTCATGTACTTTTTCCTGTCCAGAGATTTCTGTGTAGCTGTTGAAAGTGTCGCTCTCTCTCTTGGGCTCTTTACTTTATCCTAAAAAAACAAAAGAACCGACAATAACACTGGTTACTGCTCTTATTGAGCTTAACCCCATCTGACCTGCCCCACTTAAAAAAAAAAAAACACAACAAAAACCAAACAAACAAAACAACCCCACAAAAACCAAACAAAGCCAACAGTGTTTTCAGTAGTAAGTTCAGCTAAATTCAAGGGCTTTTTTCTTTTTTAAAATTAAAGGATCTTCCTTATATTATCAGATTAAAAATATTTGTGTGCCATAATGAATTCTTAGTTAAAGTATGAACTTTTCGTTATTACTTTCACCATGTTTTTCATTCTCTTTTTTATACATCTACACACTAAAAGTTTCAACATATTAATATCTTACTGCAGTGACCTCTTTTTTTCTTTGAAAAAAGTTACCTACAGAAACATAATTAAACAACAATTTAGATTAAAAAAAACTTTTTACTGGGTGAGGAAGTATCTCTTAAAAGCAAAATGATTCACTACTTAAAGTCTTAAAACAGTTTACATTCTCTTGACTCTAACACACCATTTGCCTGAGCATCTTCTCTTTACGAACTTCACGATCATGACGCAGAATATTCATTCTTTCTGATGCCTCCATCGTAAAAAAGATGTCATGGATGTCATACAGAGCAGCTCGCAGCTAGAAAGAATAATCAAAGTTTTAATAAAATATTCAGTCAAGTTAACATTCCCATGGTTTTGATCATCAAGCTCTTCTCACTTTCAATCTAACACTTGAAAACACTTGAAAAGATAATTTTGAAATCTCTTCTAATGTGTCAGCACAAAAATGGAATCTTCTCTTCACAGCCATAGTTTAAACTTTTTACTTTAAACAAAGTCACTGTGAAGGTTTTAGGTATTTATATTACAAAAGCAGAATAGCTAGGAAAGAAGAAAAAAAAAAAAAGGTTTAAATCGTGTCACCTGAGCCATTACTCTTTCATGAAGGGATGCATCTTGTGCTGAAACACTTCCTCTTTTTAATGGGCCTTCAGACTGAAAATTTTTTATGAACTCCATAGTATCCTGGGGAAGATGGGAAAATAAGATTAAGCTCCAAGCATAATCCTTCACAACAAAGGAATGATTACAAACTGTACTCATAGGATGTACAGCCTTTGTTTGACTTGGACCTTATGACATTAAGCAATGCAACACTCAGACATGTTCACCTGACAGACATTCCCAAATTCTTCTGAAAGCAGAAAATGCATCGTTTCACCTGTCAATTGAAGATATGAGCAAAAACAAACAGGAGAAGCTGCATAATAAAAATGCTGATCTTACTTTTACAGTTTGCTTAAGATGTTTCAGTTTTTCTGTCTGCAGGAGTCTACGAGTGAGAAACCCCTTTGCCACAGCAGTGATCTTATTGAACTTCATTTGTATCTCTGGACTGAAAACCTTAAAAGAAAAGAAGCATCTTCTAAACATTCGATAAAAAAGCAAGAATTATGAATTATTTTGCAAAGAACCTCAATCATGTGACATAGGTTTTCAAGTAACAAACAAGCTGTTGATGGCTAGGCCAGAAGCACCCACCATAACATTAACTCAGCAGAAGCAATATATTATTATATGATTATTTTGCATGTATGAACAACGAGAAAAATATCCTATACAGTTCTCTTGTGTAATCAAAGTCGATATAGGAAGGGATACTAAACTTTTCTGCAAGATTTATTACTGCACAGCTATTATAAAGTTACCAGTGTCTTACAAAAACTAGAGGGCTTTTTAAGCTATAAATAAACCTTTTTTTTTTCCTTACCTGAGTCCACCTAGTTTTGATCCTGTTACTCGGCCTAGATACTGAGGTTTTTATAACTCCACTACCTGATGGTCCCCAGAGAAAGAATGAAGTTTCACTTGTTGAAGCAAAGGTGTCAGGTGTCGTAGTATGAGCAAAACCTGCATGCAAAGCAGAATGGACAGTTCAACACACAGACTTTGTCCATAAGTAATGACTATGCGTGCGTATACACAAATACACAAATGCAGCACTCCATAAAAAACAACAAATGCAGATAAAATCAAGCACATACATAAACTTCAAACCTGCTTGCAGTCAGGAAGCCTTTTTGGGCTTAAGAACAAAGATGCTCCCAGTGCTGTTAGCTATTCTTATTCAAATTGCAGATCATAATACTTGTGTATTAGGAGGAAAAATGTCCGTATGCTACAGCATGAAAAAATCACTTACCTAATGTTAAAATTGCTACAGAAAATCTTATTCACAAAGCATCTCAAGGAACATGGTCTTAAAGTGTTTAATGTTGCTATCATGGATCCTAAAGATGAATAAGGAATAATCATATAGTTCAGCAATTTTACTCTCAAATGGAAGTTCCTTTGCTGTTTGCCTGTTAGAATACCCAATTTCCATCTGTGTTTGATAAGTGCATGTTAATACACTCAAGAAACAGAACTCAGCTCAGAGGTAGCAGCTTTGTTTACAAGGTCAATTATAGGCAAGAAGCAATCTGAATATTTCTGATTCATTTCTTAGCAAAATTTGCTAAACAGAAGACAAAACAAAACGTTTCATAATATTCTGGAACAGGTGAGAGGTGTTCCATCAGCTATAGCTGTACTTCCTTGCAGTCCAGACCCCTTGGCAGAGCCCTTCTAATCCTTCTACACAAATGAGAACATCTGGCCCACTGCTGTGCAGCTACATGGAATGATGATGAACGTTCTGTGACATGATACAAATCCACCTTCTCATCCTTGATCAAATCAGTTTCCTTCTAGCTTGTTTTCCTCAAATATACCCTATAACAATTATATACAAATGCAGTACATGGAACAGTAAAAGGATGGCTGAAACTGGTTAAATGCCAGCTAGACAAAAGATGCAATACAGAATTTGTTTTACATATGCTGTCAATAGCCGAAGGCAGCAGCTGTCCACACAACCTAACCAAGAAGTGCCCTGGGACAGGAACAACGCATTTATCGATACAGTGGGGCAGCTGGTCCAGTCGAGCACTGCAGAGCAAAATATATCACAACATTTAACATATATTCTACCCTCTCAGTTTTACCAATGCTGGTAGCGTTTGTATTATGGACTGTCTCCAGCTGAGACTGCACACTTTCCAGCAAGCCACTTTCGCTTTTTTTCCTCCACTCCAACTCCATCCTACTGTTAATATTCACTTTGGAAATTTCTATTTCCGCTGTAGCAACCTTCTTTCCTTTCAACTTTCTCTCCTGCTCTTCCAGTTCCTACAAAAGAGAGAATCAACTATAAGACTATTTTTCTAACTCTGCAAAGCAATAGAATAGACATTTTAAAACCAACTGCTTCCTGCCAAACTGCAATGCAACACACGTGACCTTTGCTTAGAATTTTTCCTTTTTACCTTACCTTCTGCAATTTCTCCTGTTCTCTCTCTTGTTCAGCTATCAGAATTGACAGTTGTTGTGCATGCTGTTCTTCAAGTCTCTTCCTCATTTCCTCAAAGGCCAACATTTTAGTTTTTAAAATATCTTCTGAGAAGATACATTACAAAGAATCAAGCATTAAGTATTTTATATATGATCTTTGCCACAGACATACATGCTTTAAACAGGAGTAAGTTCCACCATCAGTACAAAAGTACAACATATCTTTGATGCCAAGTTTCCATTAGGTATTGCAAAGAACCTCGATATCGAGTTTCCATTATGTATTGCAAAGAACCTCATCAGTTATTACAGTTCTTCAACATATTTGCATGTTCATATTTGTGGGATAAGCATGCAAATGGAACAGCAGTAACACCAACCGAGCCTATATTAAAATACAGACACAAAAAATCTAGCTCCGAGAGTAGTATACCTACACTTGCTTGAGTGAATTAAAATTATTTATGCCACTTCAGCTTGATTTGGTAGAGACACATACAGATGTAACAGTCTTGAATTGGAAGAAAATACCTATATAATGATTTGCTACCCATTAAAAAGTATTTTCTTTTAATTTACACACGGTATCTGTTCTTTTAGTAGTCTTATTTAGACCTAAGGGAATAAGACATTATTTTCTTAGTAAAACTAAACTCAAATTTGTACATTCAAATGGGAAATTAACATTTGTGGTGTCAAATGATACCCTTGAGAATAAATACAAAATTCACAAAACTGATAAACAATGTTTTAGCTGATGCTTCCTCAGAAATTGCTTAATCAAGTATTTGTTACAAATAGCTGTTATAAGACTTTTGACTCCAAGTGACTCCTAAGACAGCGATTACACCATTCTGTAGCAGTTAAAAATGGCTCACGTAGTGAGTTGAATTTCAGAATTTGTCATTAATTAAAAATTAGAGAAATAATGAGGTTACTGAAAAAAAGATAATTTACACTCAATGAAATTTTAGCCTTTTGATATATATACATATTTAGAACCACCAACAACTAATGATCATTGGGGTTTTTCCTAAAAGATTCATAAACTGAGAAGTAAGTTTAAGAAAAACCCTCAACTACAGGAGATCTTTTACCTTTTGCCATACCATCAGGGGCTGCATTCTTGGTAACGTAAACTGATCCCACAGGATATTTCTGTTCTTGCAACCACTGCTTCTCTTGTTCTTCCATTCCAACTGTTAGAACACAGGGATTGTTTTCTTTTTGGCAGTTGTCGGTGTCCAAATCAAGTCTACGTTTTACCTTTTCAAAACTATTTTCTAGAAACTGCTCGTTTGCTGGGGAAACACTTGGAGTGTCCATCTGCTGTCGCATATTCTTGCTCTGCATTAGTAGTGGGGATGGGTTTTCTACATCGTAAGATTTATTGAGTTCTACTGGAGAATTACATTTAGTATTTTCCAGCAAACTAGACGGTTTGGTTTCATTCACAGCTAGGAGCTTCTGCGTTACTGTAGACTGACTGATGGCAAATGGCTCACTCAATTTTGGAGCTACAATATTAGTACTGGTCTCTACTTTATACGGCCCTCTGCTGTCCATCACTACCTGTCCTTCCACTGTAGCCGACAACGTTCCTTTGCTTTCCAAGTGCCCAAAGGAATGGCGATTTGGTTTGCCAACCCCCAACCCATCACAAGGGCCTGAAGAATTCCTGTTGACACCAGGAACTCTGCTAGGGCAAACCATAGTGAAGTCCACCATGAACTTTGGCACTGATTCAGATACATTATTTTTATCAGCAATATCTTGCATGATTAAATCCATCGCTCTACCCTTGCCTTTAGGACTTAACTCGTAAGCATTCACTGGGTTATTTATAACGATGTGTCCCATTGATAAAGGTCTTGGGCGCCTTCGGTGCATTTTAGGGCTCATGCTTGGCTCTGGGCTCGGCAATTTGGCGTAAGAGCCTGTGAGGCTCCTGACAATGCTACTGTCACGATCAAACATAGAAGTCTTTTTAAATTCTTCATCCGAATCCGAATCCACCAATGGCGGTGTTCCAACTCTCATAGGTATGTCCACTTTAGAAAAACTGGATAAAGCTGACATACTTGTGTTGTTTGTATGAGTAGAGGCACCTTGGAGAAGGGTATTTGATTTATTAAGACTGGGTTTATCAAGTGTCAGAGCGGTGCAACTTCTGCCTGTAAGCTTTGCTCTTTCTTTCACGGAGTCAGTTGTTTTAACGCTATCATTTTCTTTATCTGAATGACTTTCACTCATACTCCTCTTTGAATTACTTTTTGAGCTACGCTTGGTTTGCTCTTTCTCTATGTACTCCCTAGATTTCTTCATGAGGTTCTGAAGACTCATTACGTATGGATCTTGGACTTCCTCATGCGACGGTGGCACTCCTAGTCCCTCTTGCTTTTGCAAAGCATGTGACGCAAGCTTATTATGCACGTTGTCAGGAGACGCAGCCCTTGGACAAGGTATGTCTTTTGAGAAGTGACTCTCACTTTGCTTTGAAAAAACATTTTCTTCTGCTGCTTTAACTACTTCTGTCACATTTGATGTCACCTGCCCAGTAGTATCTAACGGCGTAAGTTCTGGTGTCTTTTCAAGCTCCGTGGGACCATGCCTTTCAGGAGAACATGCCAAATGGACATCTGCTAGAGCCGTGCAGTCAGTTGAAGCTTTTGAATCTGAATCAGGGCAAGCATTCTCAGCCTCCTGTGCATTCACGTCACTCATGCTAGGTCCCTTCCTGATCTGCAAATAAAAATTGGGAAAAAAAAAAAAAAAATCACGTCTTTTGCATAAAATCTCCTCAGATTACCGCAAGCTTCACCTGAACTTAAAAAAGAATGCCACCACCTTAAAACCAATAAAAATTTTCAGTTCGACTGTTACTAATTTCCTTCAAATTACTTAAAATACAGAGCTCTTTGCAATGAGAAAAAGATTATTGGAATTAAAATATAAATTTGAATAATGGTCCACTCAGAATTTTTACTGATACCAAGTATCTGAATGCAAAGATGCTCTTTTCTTCAAAAGGTAATTTGGATATATTCAAATACTTTTATGGCTTCGAATTACCTTGCAAGATTCCTCTTAAAATATGAAACATGTTTATATTAAATGACAAACGTAATTGAAAAATTTCAGCATGAAATATAGATTAACCTTCAGGTGACTAAGAACAAATCAAAATAATTCCTAATGAAAATAGTGGAACTATGAGATAATTTTTTCATTTCTTTACTAATCCAGAGACAATGAAATACGACTTTTCATTTGTCAAGGACTTGGAAAAACAACTTTCTTTAAGCGAGAATTACATGCTACTTCTAGCCAGCATTTGTTTAAAAGGATTTGCGCACTAAAATTATCCTATAGGTTATCCTATGTACTACAACTCAGTTATCAAGGGGACACCTTTGGGAAAAAAGCTAACTTATTTTTGATTGAACATATGTTCCTGGTCTGTTCTTCAAATCCTAAGTCAGATGACTGTTGCCATGTACACTCCAGTAAACAATGCAAACTAGTAAGTTATGTTTGCCACCTTAGTAACTCAACAAATTCAATGTTAACTGTACTTGTTTAAGCAAGAGGTTAATTTAAAGACTGCATTACAACTGTTTCAAAGAAAAATAATACCGCTTGATTAGATGTATTTAATATTCTTTTCAATTTAAACCTCTACTAAATTCATCATTGAAGCAGTGAAGAAAACAAAATAGTTGCAGTAAAATTATAAAGCACAATAGAATTACAAGTTGTTGCGAAGGTTATTTTAATTCTGTAGTCGTAAGGTTGAATATAGATTATTTTCTGATTAAACTATAAGCTTGCAAATAAAGCAAGCCGGTTGCTCTAACAACAGGGGTTTTGTTGATTTGTTTTTACAATCTAATTGTTTCAAACACAGTTACAAAAGCAACAGTCAGTCACCTGGTATTGTCTGTCTCTTGCATATTCCAAAACAAGCAGTGAAAAGCAAGTCCCATGCATTACAATGAATGTAGATATTATCACTAAATAATCAATTATCAGGTCACATAGCATGAAATACTAGCAAATGCTGGCTCTGGAGAGTTAACTGCTATTAATTTCATGTTTATATTGGTGAATACTTAAACCCCAGCACTTTCTCAGAATGTCTATAAGCAGAGGTTTTCTGTAAAGCTATAAGGCAGCTTTGGACTAACACTACCTGAACATTTTCTAGAATCTCCTGAACACGATTCAATAAAGCTCTTTTCCGGGAATTCTGTCTCCAGGTCTCTAGGTCCAGTGCTTTCTGTTTATATTGCTGTATTTCCTTTTTCTTTTCAAGGCTAAGCTGCAAAACAGAGTTAAGAAACACTGTTTATATCACTAAATGCAAATTTCAATACAGAATTACAGAAATAATTTAAAAGAAAAACAACAGAACAAAACAATAGAAGAATAGCAATCACCTAAGTTGAGGCTTTGTGCACATTTTAAATGCCAGCTTCTTTTTAACCAATTATACTTTTTTTAAATGGAAGATGCACAAAATGCCTTCTCGGCACACACGCAAATGAACATGAATGTAAAAGGTCATTTATAAAAAAATTTGCATGAACATTACATGCTACTGTACCAACTTCAAATGACACAGGACTCAGACTGCAGGACAGGTCTTTCCCAGTCCTCCACAGAGACGGGAGGTTTGGGCATCCTGTAGAGCCCTCTGTGACCTACCTTTCTACCCCTACTCAAATTATTAAGCTCTACGAAAGACTAGCTCACGCTTGCTGTCTTGAACCACAGGTGAATTTCACAACAAAACAGAAATGGATGCAAGCAGCCTTCTGGATCCTTTCAACAATCAGAATCTGAAAATCTTCTGAGTTACTACTTTAGAATACGCAGTTTGGATAAAAGTCAAAACTAGATCTACAAAATTACATCTACAAGAAATGCTTTCACAAAGTTCTATGAAATTAAGTAGTCTCAAGTCAAATTATGCATTTCTTCTATGAAACCTTAAATTATCCACCCATTTGTAAATCAAAAATATTACAATATATCATTTAGTCTCCAATGTGTATCTGTATCACGATTTTTGGAGATTGTTGTTAGAGAGTCTCTCCATTCATACTTTCCATCACTGAAACAAGGAAGTCAGCTGCATTATTGCACAAACTACCAAGTCTTCTGCGTGTCTCTGTTTGCATTAAGCATAAAATGACTTAACGTAATTGATGAGCCTGTGAAATACATTAGAGGAAGCTGCAAACACACGCAAAAAAGAAATTTACTTAAAAGCTTTTTAACTATCTCAGTATTTCCTATTTGCACTTTTTTTTATACTTTTAAACAAACTCACATGTTCAATATTTGAATGTCAATAAGATTCTACATAAAGTTAAGCCCAGCAATAACATTCATCTATTTAATACCACAAACATTTTTACTCCCCTTGTGAAGAAAACAAATTTCAAGAAATGAAAGCAGATGTAGTCAATACGAAGAAAAGTACACCTTACCCCTTTACTTTGTAAAATTAAGGGTAGGAATGCTTAGAATACACTAAGCAGCAGGCCAGATGATACCTCAAACAGAGCTGTACCTTCAGTAGAATCATTGCATGTGGACATCAAAGCCAGTGCCAATAGCACAGTAAGCACACCAGGGAAGGAAAGAAAAAAAGAAAAAAAAAAAAGCGCCTTACCAGAGGGGAAAGCACAGGAACTCCATGGAATTGAATGAGGGAGGCATTTTTCTGCTGAACATTGAAAGAGGTTTCTCTTTTTATTGCCTCTTCTTGGATTCTGGAAAGATGCTTCTTGCAGAATATCTCATAGTCCTCCATCTTCATGTTAACTAAGCTGCAAAGAATAGTAACATTACTCTTCTGTGTACTCCCAAGACCATGAAGGGAAAACAACACCACAACTAATTCTGTATCACTATATTCTGGGAAACAAATTATACATTAGAAAACTCAAGTTTCTCTTTTTCCTATCATTAACAACAGCTGCAAAGCTGTTTTTTTTTCCTATGTAAAAGTAAAATCTGCATATATGAGCAAAAAAAGATGATCACAGGTACACTGACAAGAAAGCAAGCATTGAGATAACCAAGATTTACAAAACTACACATGCTACAGATAGTCTTAACAATTTCCATCAAAGATTAAACCTTTAAGGTCTCCCACAACTATCAGATAGATCCTATCAACTGTAAAAAAACAATAAATAAAATTGCAGCCAAATTTAAAAAAAATAAAAACAGAATTAAGCTGGTATTGAAGGAAGACCAGCCTTTATATTTAGGGGGCTGAGAGGAATTTGTGTCTCACTCCCATGAGCCTCCTCCTCAATACATCCCTGTATGAACAGACGCCAATACTTCCATCAAAAAAATACATTACAGCCTAGTTTCCTTAAAAGAGCCTACATATCTCGCACTGCCCATCCCTACCGGCGTAAAAATTCAGAGCCAAGCACCACCTGCCAAGGCCTGCCACCGCTTTTGTCCCCTCGCACACCCCTTCGGCTGATTTCTGCCTTCCTCCCGCCCTCTCCGGGCGCACCGAGCCCTCCCCAGGCCGCCCGGTTGGACCCCTGCCCCCATGCCCGGGCGGCA
>NW_008824900.1:7818688-7819880 GCF_000699105.1 Pygoscelis adeliae | reverse complement strand
GGGCGGCAGCCGGCTGCAGGTCCAGCCAGCCAGAGGAGCAGGCGATACCCACCCATGAGGCAGGGCAGGCGGGAAATACATGCTTGTTTGCCAGCACTTGGTCCAGGGAAAATTAATATAAATTTATGGAAACATCTAATTCCCAGTGAGCACTGGGAGATGTTAAAGCTGTCGTTCTTGTTTCAAAAAACAACTCCTTCATCTGTTACCTCTTCAACGTGTTAAATATTGAGGGTTTTTTAAATCTTCATCTTTAATCTTAATGCTGTTATGAAAAGATTTTTAAATATGTAAGACATTTAATTAGACATTCCATTATTTGTTATGCATCTGCATATATGTGTCTGATTTTTCTTCAGATACACCTGGCAGAAGCATAAAACCGTAGACAGGAAAGAATACCTGAGAGGCTCAGAACCAGCTAGGACGCTGTGTGACAAATATTTATCTCGGCTATTAAAAGAAAAAAAGAATCCAGTTTTGAAGATTGCCCGGTGCCTGTGCCCCCTCTAATTGGCAGGAGCTCCTCACTGCAAAGTCGGTTTCTTCCCGTCCTTTCCTTACAGAACGCAAAAAAAGGTCAAAATCCTCATATATGTTAATACAAACTGTTTCCTCTGCTTCGCTCCTCTTTTTCTAAACTAAACAAGCCCAGCTTGTCCAACCTTCACCGATTTCCCTGCCTTGCCGCTCTTTCCTCTGGATTCTTTCCAGGCGCTCGCGCTTTCCGTCACCCGCAGTGACAAAAGCGACCCTCCCCCCCGCAGAGGCCCCGCCCCAGGCGGGAGGGAACCGCCGTCCCTCGGGCGGCTCGCGGGATCTCTGCCCTCCTCAGCGTCGGGTCTCGGGTTCAGGCTGTGAGCAGGCATGGATGGACAGCTAGCAATATAATATATACAATATGTAACATTGCGTATAGAAATACAACAATTAATTGGAAAATAACTAATACTAATACCATATTTTGAATTAGTTAGCTGGCATAGCTGGGAAAAACCCCCGACGCTCTCCAGACACGCAGGTCTTTAGCGACTCTCTGGGCAGCGGTACCTTTCCTTAAATTAACACTATTTATTTTTATCTGCGCCGTTTTTCATCTGGAATAATCCACGCTCTCTTGCAGTGCTCCTCCGACCCTTACCCGAGGGGGTCTCTCAGCCGCGGCAGCGGCCGGCCCCCGCTCGCCGCCTCC